>NC_141153.1:24939519-25095192 GCF_053477565.2 Lygodium microphyllum | reverse complement strand
GGAACTTCTGCCGGAGTGTCCATCTCTTCATTCTTTAATCCAAGCTCTTTAGCTAATTGCAAGGAAATGATATTTTCATTCACCCCAAGATCTATCAAGAATAGTGCTTGCTTACCTTGCAACTATTCCCAAGCTTTTAATAATTTGCGTGTCTCTAGAGTGTGAGTTGTGTTTGCAACTACATCACTGATAGCATTGATTTTCACTGGCGACTTAGGCTTGTTGTCAGAAACCTTGCTCTGTCCCTTGTTTGGACATTGCTTCGCTATGTGGCCTATTTGTCCACATTTAAAGCACTTCCCTTCTTTCATGAAGCATTGCTTTTCTTCTTCGGAAAGTTGCTTTGCTTGTGGGTATAGATTGGAGCAAAATTGAGCAGCATTAGGAGGTGCATAGGGCTTCATCTTCTTTTGATTTGATGGTTGCTTTTGTCGCTGTTTTTGTCCTTCATTTGGGGCTGAATACTCCTCATCATCAGCTACTCTCTTGTTATCATTCTTTTGGAATGATTTGTTGCCATTGTGCTCCATTTCCCATGTCTCAGCATGGTCAATGAGTTCCCTGAGACTAGAACAATGATAATGATTAAGAGCAGTACGAAGTTTAAAATGCAAACCTCCTTGAAACTTCCTAAGCTTTTCCGAACTGTTGATCTTCTTGAAATGTTGGACCTTCAAAAGTAGCTCCCAAAATCTCTTGGTATAGTCACCAAGTGACTCATTTTTCCTTTGCCAAAGCCGATCCCATTCCATTTTTACATCTCTTTTGAAATGAACAGGAAGAAATTGGCTTTGTATCATGCGAACAAAGGACCGCCATGATTTTGGGGCAGCATGATCATATTCCAACCCCGTCCACCAAGTATGTGCTAAGTCGGTTAAATGTAAAGCTGCAAACTTAATCTTTTCTTTTTCTTTATACTTGTCACGACTATACAAAATTTGAAATTGACGAATAAACTTCAGAAGAAGATCAGGATTTCGGGAACCATCATACATACTGAACTTGATCTTCTTTTCAAGTTGAGATAGTGACTTAGTCTTCTTCTTCTTCTTATGCCTTCGTCCATGCTCGGATCTTGAGGTTGAAGATGATGAAGTGCTTGATGGGGATGAAGATGGAGACGAGGGTGAAGAATGTCGACGCCTTTGACGATGATGAGGTCTTCCATGAGAAGGGTGTGACTCTTCGTTACTAGAAGAGGATCCATCAGAATAGGCGCCAGATGACTTTGAAGAAGAGGATGAGCTTTGACGCGATCTCTTTCTTTGTCTTGAAGTAGAATGGGACTGCCTCTTAGAAGTAGTTCGACTTCTTGATCGGCTCCTTTCATTGTATGGCTTTGTCTCCTTGAAGTAGATGGGCTTCTTTCCTTGAATTCTTTGGGATTCTCAAATTTTTCTAGTTTGAGAAGTTGCTCACGAATTTGCTGATTCTCCTCTCTAAGATTTTGAATGGCTTGAAGGATAGCACTCGATTGATCCATTGAGACTCTTAAGAAAAAAATATATGCTCAAGCACTCAATGCAAGGGCTGAAAACAAACAAACTTATAATTGTAAGCACTACCAGTGTTGGGGTGAGGACCGAGCCAAAGCTCTGATACCACTGTAAACGCCCCGAACAACGTAGTATGCTTAACAATTATGATACTCACTTGTTTTCGAGATTTAATATAAAAGAGAATGAACATTTAAAGCTGAAAATGAAAATTACTCACAAAATTACAGCCATGAAAATGTAAAAGTAATGGAGACAAAATTGAGGGTTGAAGATGGGCAACCCCCCCTCCCCCCCCAAAGGAATGTATTTCTGCTCAACCCAAGTCCCTTAGGGAAGAGCTCAGTTACAATCAACCTGAGAGTGAGGAGAAGTAATTCTCACTCGCACAAGATCATGCAAAGATGTACAAATACACATGCATTATCTATTATGCAATTATAAGAACTGATTTCTTTACAGTATGAGAGAAGAAAGAGGGAAAATCAGCCTTTCTCCATCGTTGATCAGTAGTACATGGATAGGGCTTGCTTCTTGTTGCTAAAATGGAAGAAAGAGCTTGAGAAGGAGGTGTTGTAATGAATTTACAGGCTTGCTGTCCTGTAAAATAGCAGTGATAGAAGAGGGAATATGGAGGAATTTGATCATGGAGAAGTGGTGGATGATGATGGGGATGGATGGGGCCAGTTTATGGCTATCTGTGGATGCTGTACATGAGTTTACAGCAAAGAAAAATGATGTTGAATGAAGAAAAACGAGCTCTTATTTATACGAGAGGGGAGAGCTAGTACAAAAGGGGAAAGTGGAGTAGCACAAGACAAGTGTCCAGCCACATGTCATGAGATGTGACAAGTGGTGGGACACTTGGAAACTTGTGTGACAAGTGTCTTGACACTTGTCTCTTCTCTATGGCCTTCCTTTTTGGGTTGAATACTGTCAAGAATAGAAACAACCAAATTTAGTAAGCACAGTCAGAGTACAGAACTTACTATTTTTAGAATGATATCCCTATTTTTTAGGACTAGCATTTTTAGGCTAATTCGAGGCTCCTAAAATTTAGGGACCCCCCCAATATGGGTATCATATGAAAGCTTTTTCCGTGTACATCACAAAAATGGTATCTGAATCTTCATGTGACTTTCCTATGCAAAGAAATGTGCATTTCAAGCTTTCAGCCCACACATGCACATTATACAAGCATTTCATGATCATGCCATCTTGTTGATTGTAATTGTCTATTCTGGTGGATATAGCCCACGCTTCAAGGCATCAATCCTTTCTGTGTGCGAGTCTAACCCTGATATGCGTGAGTTCTAGTCACAGGCGCCCAATCGGGCCATATAGGTGGAAGTGTGAACTATCTTTTCTCTAACCCACTGCATGGGTCCACCATAACCTGTGACCACTCATCAATGGCCAGCTCCAATGCACTTTTCTTTATATCTAATTAGTGCAAAGGAAATAAATTTAATAAATCATTATATAGACAAATTAATGAAAAAGGATACAAATTCTGTTTCTATAGAGTTGTGACAAAGAGTGGATACAACGCTGTCACAACAGGGTGACAAAGTCATACCAGTCACACCCAAGGAGTACCATGGCGCAGTAACGAAGCCTCAAGAGAAACAAGGAAACCCCAAGAGCATGAGCAATCCTAGCGTTGACCAATCTTGCTCATACAGGCCTGAACCCCCAGCTATGCTATAGGCAAACTCCTAGAACGTTGCATGAGATGGCAACCGAGCAAGCCCTCATTGAACATAGAAGTATTGCAGAATGCTTAGCTGAGTTGGATGCTAAGCTCAAGGTGTTCGCACGAGTTTACGTCCTTGCGGACGTGGGCACAATCCCCAAGGAGCAGCTTGGAGATTACTTGCCCTTTCCTCTGTCTTGGGAAGAGCAAGAACATCTTGACGAGCACTATAATAAGCTCTTACATGAACGCATACGACTCATCGCTGACGAGGAATCTGATGAACTACGCCTAACCATCACGTTCAATGAAGTGCTCTGCCAACCGAATCTCGTAGACCTAGAGCAACTAAAGCGATTGTCAGCAGGCCGAAGTCAATTTGAACAGCCTTGGTGTGAAAACCGCGTTGTAATGGCTGAACTAGGGGCTCAGATCATGACAGTCTCAGAGGAGCGATTGGCCAAATGGCGGTCTCAAAGAGACCCAACCTATGTGGCACCAACTTGTCTTCGAGTGTGCTGACTACCATTCGGAGTACGGACTTAGCTGGAACTAGCCAAGAGAACGCTCTATTTGATAAGGTTCTCACTGAGGAGGAGTTACATATTGCCAGTAGACTCGGACAAGGTTCCATGCTACTCGATGTGGCAAAATATCTATGGGTATTGAGTAAGCTGCCACGAATACTAGATGCGTGTGCCACGCTCCAGTACAACCCTGAGTTCTACAATTGGTTTCTATCCTCGTGAGGTGACATGGATTCATATCTGTATATATATAGATGTATATATAAACAATGATTTTTGTGTCACTTTGTATAGATACTATCAACACACACAAGCAATGATAGTCAAGCGCAGGGAGAAGAGTTGGGTCTGACAGGCTAAGCTTCTCAAGTCCTCCTCTCATCACGCATTTAAAAGTCGTGTGACCATCCTGTTGAATAGTGCGTGAGGGAGACAAGGAACGGAGGAAGAGAGAGGAAAAGAGAGACAAGAGACACAGAAAGTGGAACCCCAGAAGTGTGTCAACTGATCACACATGATAGGAATATATAGAGGGAACCTGGGGCGCTATATATAGACAGACTATATATAGCTAACAAGGGCACTATATATAGATAGACTATATATAGCTAACACCCCCGCTCAAATAAAGGTCCCTTACTATGGATGAAAAAACCCTTGGGGGCTCAAGGGAAAAACCCACAGCTCTATATAAGCCTACCATTATATTAATATTCAAAATATAAAATTACAAAGTTGAACTTACAAGAGCCTATTCATAGGCATCAAAGGAGCTACATCACTCGTGAATTACAATATCAACGGAGAAGGAGCTACATCACTCAAGAGCTACATCACTCCTAAATTACAACAGCCTATTCAAAGGCATCAAAAGAGCTTTATCACTCCAAAATTCCTGCAACTGAACTTGGGATGTAAGCAGTATATTTGTCACATCAAAACTTAAAGAAAAACATTACAGTGACATTAGAACAACACAAGGTCTACAGAGACGGTTCGCGACGACGCTCTATAGAAAACATAACACATGTGGGGCCCCATGAACAAAATATAAATAAAATAATTTGTCATCAGCTGGAATATAGACGCTCATCAGCTGGAAAGAATATAAACGAAATAATGTGTCATCAACTGGAATATAGACCCTCATCAGCTGGAAAGAAAGAATATAAACGAAATAATGTGTCATCAGCTGGAATATAGACCCTCATCAGCTGGAAAGAATATAAGCCTTGAGTGGCAATGCCATACAGGCAATCTAGCAAGTGCTTCTGACTATGTATGTTGTTGACGACAACGTGGAAGCTTTCCTCAGAGCTGAAATAAAATGGAAGAACCTCACAGGCTACTTTGGTGACCAGTTTTCCAATACTTTGAGTGCTTCTGCACTTGAGTCTTGCGCATTGTTGTCCTTTGTCATGCTTATTCTAATGACCTCTAGAAGTAAGAACATTCCAACAAGACAAAAGTCCTGGAGGATGGATTTTCGCAAAGGGCGAGGGAACCGAATGTTGTTACATAATGGAGTTGCCAATCTTGAAGAATGTCTAGGCCCCCAACGACCACCAAGCAAGAAGGAAGATTTAGTTCAGCCAACTGTGGTGCCAGGGGAGAGAAAGATTATAAGCAGGGTGCTCTCTGTTTTCCCGGACAGGAAGAAAAGCTTGCCAACACCAATCTCTATCCCTTATTGTAACGAAGTACCTACCATCTAATAATTTCTCTGCAGGAGTCCTCTGTTGTCCTCCAAAAATAGGCATTAAGAGAATCGTTCCTGTAAGATGTATGCTCTCTTCTGAAGCCCTAACTCCAACATTGTGGGCTATGTTCCCCCCTGAACTGTCTCCTACAAGAATGCACTTGTTTGAGCAGCAACCCAAATAAAGAAGACATTGTCTCCCCATGTCACTCCTTGCCCATCTCACACATGTCAATCCATCTTCATATGCTGTTGGATACCTGTGCTCGGGTGCTTGTCTGAAATTGAGGGAAACCACAACATCAACAGCATTACAGGTCTTGGCTAATCTCCTGCACATCGCATCGTATATGGCACTATTAGAAGAGGAGTGGGCAAAGCTTTCCCCATGGAAAAAGATGATCAGAGGCCTCAATAATGACGTACGTCCTTCATCCTGTATTGATCTTACACCTGTGTCTACATTCAGATCATTAGTACTGCCATTCACAAGGAGATCTACCATCGACCCCATAGGTGAGTTGCTCTTTCTATGATCACATCAACACTAGCAATGCCTTCGACAGGTATTGCATTTGCAGCTACTTTTTTTGTCTAGGAACTCGGCAAGGTGACGGTCAAGAGTTCCATCTGGCCTGTGAAGCAAACTGTACAACACCTTGAAATTGAAAATCAGGACATATGTTGTTAAGGGGACAATTGCGTTTGACTGTGTAGAAGCGAGTGCATAGTCTGCAGCAGCTGCGGTAGCCATGGAAGAGTTGCATGAAACCCCGCGAATCAAGAACAAAGGCTGGCTGGAGCACCCGTCTTGGTGAGGCTAGATGAATCCAGCATCCATCCTCCAAACAGGGTAGACGAAGCTCCACCCGTTCCTTCCTCTGCTTCTCCATTGCTTTTTCCCACGTAGGATCCGGGGGACACAGTACCTCCCACGGAGCACAAGTTAGACGACTCCACATTGGTCCTATTGAGGGAGCCAAAGACTTGGAGCCTGCAGTGGAGCATGCCGCTGTCTCGCGTGATACTGTAGCGGAGCCAGATTCACATCAAGCAGATGGTGATGAAGCGCTTGCACCTCATGAAAATGACGTTCGTAATTCTGAGCAGGAGGCTGAAAAGCCTGAACAAGATCTTCCACCCGTGTCTTCTTCGCTTGCTTCTCAGATTGTGGAACAGCAGGAGCCAGAAAAGCTGGACCTGGAGCCTGAAAAGCAAGAGCCACAGAAGGTGGGCCCAAGCACCCGTCTTGGTGAGGCTGGAAAAATCCGGCATCCATGGCATCAGAATGTCGAAGCGGCTAGTGTTGTGACAGTCGGCTTCTTCCACCGCAGCGCTAGCATGTGCGTCCCTTCTCCGCCACGGCCTCTATGCAAGAAGCTCCCAATCTGTGCTTTCGCTTCCACTACCGGGAGGTGAGAGCGACACATGCTCATCGCCAGCATCTGCACCTCTGCTGCTGAGATTGTCCACTATTGCGGTTGCAGAGGCCGAGGGGAGTCAATTTGAGGTCACAATAGCTGGGGCATATATGTGCGCTCTGATACCATGTTGAACAGTGCGTGAGGGAGACAAGGAATGGAGGAAGAGAGAGGAAAAGAGAGACAAGAGACACGGAAAGTGGAACCCCAGAAGTGTGTCAACTGATCACACATGATAGGAATATATAGAGGGAAGCTGGGGCACTATATATAGACAGACTATATATAGCTAACAAGGGCGCTATATATAGATAGACTATATATAGCTAACACATCCCACCTCCAAGTGAATGGCATGCTACCCACATTACCGCCATAGGAAGCCTTGACCAACAACTTTGATGGTGTAGACAGGGTGTAGTCCCTTTTTCTATACACCTTCTTCCCTTCACAATCTATCCTTACAAGGCTGAGCCCTGCCTAAATTCATGATTGCCAACAAACGTAACTCAGCATGAGCCAAGATCTACTAATGGTAGGAGGCTAAGTATGCATCATGGGGGCCATCCCTCTACAACAAGCAATGCATGCCCTACCCCTTCCCTTCTCATCCTATGCGCTTGATAATCCGCACTGTAATCCCTTACATATGAATGGTCTTATCATGTAACAAATCCTAATCCTTGATTCACATATTACAGGTCCCCCTGTGAGGAAAGCATGGAGAACCAAGGGCAGCTAGCTTGCAAGGACACTCTTCGTAGCCGATGAGAACATGCACACACGCCCCTCCGCCGGTGCGCTACGTGCCCACTCTTAAAAGGTAAGCCAAGAAACGCGGCCCCAAGCGACACCTCCCTGGATGAAGGTCGAAGAATCCGAGGGCTAGGGGAGCGGATGCTCAGGGAGGCACACAAAATGTAGCACGCCAGTTGCACAGACCCCCAACGCATGCTCAAGCACCAGGTGCTCACGAAGTGACAAGGTAGCCAGGGATAGGGTAGAATTTAATGAATTGTTTAAAGACATTCTGGAAATGGTGGTGGCCCAGGACTACACCATTCATGTCCCGGCCGACATGTTCCCTGCCCAGCCTCATGGGAGCCTCACACTAGCACCGCCCCGGTCGCCTAGCCAATCGAACTCACCCCGCCTCGTACCTATCAACTAAATCCCTATGATATACAAGTAGCTCGACAAGTCAGCATGCCAGAACATTTTGTTTTTTGATGAGTAAAGGGGCAAGATCCCCACTTGTACACATTCCCGTTACTTCTCGTTAATGTATGCGAGCTTAACAAGCAATGCAATAGGCATCCCAATAAACATCATAGAATTCTGAAAAATTATGTCTTATCATGATTGCATTTGTTCGATGCACTTAACATAAGCGAGCATAAACTCTCACGAAGTGACAAGTGGATGCAGGATAATACAGGTCCTTGTGCGAAAGTGTTCAATGCCCGATCACCGCAAGACCATTGACCCCACAGAGAGCCGTGACAAAGCCACACTGCTGAAAGCAAAAATCACCCTTATCGACCACCCACATCGCATGGCCCAACGCACATTCATGGGCCACGCTCCCTTTCTGGGTCAAGCTCTATAGTTGGCTCACGGCAGTCATTACCTTACTTGTACCAACATCGCGTGTGTCGCAAGGAGGTTTGCAATATCTCAAGTGTATCTCCCCATCTCAACAACTGCTTCTCTAACAATGAGGCTAGGGCACAATCATCATTGTAATATCCATTTCCTGAGCCTTTGAAGCTTGACATTTTCCAACCCATTGAAAGGCTGATAGCCTCAACATATTGTAATGGTTGTACTCAGGCAAGTCCGGAAAAAAAAAGGAAAAAAGAGACGAGAAAGAAAGAAAGAAAGCAAGAAAGAAAGAAAGAAAAAAAAAAGAGCACAAGAAAAAGAAAGAGAGGAAAAAAAAAACGATTGAAAAGATAAGAAGCACCCACGATCACAGCACAGCACCTAGGGGCTCAAATTAGGTATGTCCAGTGACCTTGGTCGACTGGCTCCGTCCCTAGTCCCCTAGCCCTTTACCATCACCCACAATTGTTCAGGGCACATCAAGGGCAGGACATACCTAGGGAGCCTGTCTCGCCTATGGTTAGACCTGTCACCCTGACCCACTTGCACAATTCTCTCTTGCACTCTTCCTTAGTACCATTGCAATCAGTGGTAGTAAGCACCGCATGATTGGCCATGAAAAGTACACTGTCCTCATCAAGCAAGTCCAATAGCTTCCAGCTACCGAAAGTGCGGCGTCCTTGTATTCACTTATGCTACGTCGTGCAGTTTCAATGCAAAGGATGACTCATAAACCTTCACGTATACTTCTTCTCCACATGGACAACCTTGCTTCATCCACACATTGTTACGAGAAACTAGCCCACGGCCTTCTAACTACGTAATATCTAAGTATGCATGAGCACTTACATCATATCTGCACCGAAGTATATCCACAGTTTGGGTCCTCAAGTGCAGGACAATACTCTTAGCTTGCTTAGAGTTTGACATGTCTCCCAAACTAATCAAATATGTCTTGTGTACGATAAGAAGACTAGCACTACCCCTTAGGGAGAGACCACACGAGAGGTTTTCAACTTGCAGGTATTGAATCCTCCAATGAAATTTCAATCGCTCTTTAGTGACACCCAACTCTGAATGCTTATCCCTCATCATCCGACAAGCCCGCCATGAATCGTCATGTGCAAAATCCCCAACAAACCAACACTTGTGCTGGCCATCAATGCACTCCCCAACACAGAATAGCCCTACCACCAACTCCAACAACCTTCCACCAGCCAGCTTGGCTACCAACAGGCCCCCAGGACCTTCTGCCACACCACCACCAACACTCCTCCATGGAAACCATAGGCGTCCTTGTCACCCACATCTTTGGTGCATGCTACAGCCTACTACCTACGAAGGTGAGTGCCATGGGACTGGCACTCATCTAGGAGGGGGGTAATATTAACCCTCAAACAAATGAAGGTGGAAAATCTAGAAAAGCTAAAGCAGAAGACAAAGAAAAAGGCCAAGGCAAAGAGAAACGGAGGACAAAGACGCGCAAGGATAAGAGTCCTAAATAAGGGAGAAAGGCGCACAAGGAAAAGCGCAAGTCAAAACTTTTGTAAAAGAGCGCAAGCACATCATGGTTTAATTCAAGGAGCGCCAGGCTCTCACCCGTGTAATTTGTAAATGTAGACGAGCGGTGGAAAGGAAGCTAGGAAGATTGAAGGACAATGGGAAAAAGGGCCTAGGCTATGGCCGGCCATGTAAAAAAGGGAAAAGGGGATGACCGCCCAAAAGGGATTTAGGGTTTTGTATATAAAGTTGAAAAGTGAATGAGAAGCTCATTCTTGTGTGTGGCCAAAAGTAGCTCTCCTCTTCTTCTTCTTCTTCTTCTTCTTCTTGCTTGCTTGAGCTTGTGCTTAAGAGAGGGAGTGTGAGAGTGTGAGAGAGTGAGTGTGTGAGGGTGAGGGACCAGGGAGGAGAAGCTCTCCATCTTCTCCTCTCTTCTTCTCTTCTCTTCTCTTCTCTTGTCTTGCTCGCGAAAATGGATCTTGGAGTGTGGAGCTTGGGGATGGAGCTTGCTTGAAGCTTGCACTTGGATCGTGGAGCTACTGGAGTGCGCGAGAGAGGAGGTAACTCGAACGGCACGGAGGTAATCTCACTACACCCGTAGATATGGATGGCACGTCAGTTATGTGAGAGGTAGCCATTAGTGCTTGGCTTGGAACGCTTGAAACAATAAGCGGTCCGTGGGTCTTGGCGGTTGAGCGAAAGCTCCCACAATGATGGATATGTAACATGCAACCTTTTCTAGATACAACTTTGATGAATGAAGTTTATGCATGTCGAATATGTAACATGCAAGTTCATGGTTTCATTTCCATGCAATGCAACTACTTGGACAATAGCATCAATGATTACGTCATACGAATCTACAAGTAGAAAATTACTACCTAAATACCTTATGCGCTTTTCTTTTTCGCGGCCAATCAAAGATGCATTTAAATAATTTCACCTTTTAAAAACTAAGCAATATGCGCTTTGGGATTTGCAACTTGGAAATACAAGCAACTCAATTTCATGACATGCACTAACTCTAGTAAATCGTTCAAGGAGACAATTTCCCAATTGCACTTTAGCTAGGCTACGTGAGTTAGAAACATGAGTAAATGCATTCTTCCCATGAAAAATTAACGTGCCTAATGCATTGCTTTAATGCGGAATCACTCTTTTAAGAACCTAGGCTTGAGGGGTCGTAGGGATGTCCACGCGTATGCTCGGGTTGGAGACTTCTGTGTGTCCGCCTTGCATATTTTGTTTTGGAGCCATTGTTGATGTTGTGGAATTTGGACTCCGCGATTTGTCCTTGCCTCTATGCAATTTCTGAACTCCCTCCAAGCTTGGAAAAATAGCCTCAAAATCTGTCTACTTCTCCCTCGCGTAGGAATACCCCTTTACAAGATGCGGGTTTTAAGAACCCGGGGAAAAAAAACCACGTGCACAAGGATTATGAGAGCCTTATCCTTAGAAGCTTCTAAGGAAGCTTCCAAGAAGCTTCTGCTATACAGCAGAATGACGTGGAAGGAGGGAATGATTGGGAAAGGGAAGAGATGATGACGAAGGAAGTGGAGATGGCGGTTATGATAGTGAAGGCGTTGGAGATGAGGTGGTGGTGGGTTAGCGCAGCGGTGGCAGCCGTCGATGTGGCAGATCCCTGGCAGGCTGGCTTACTATACGACAGCCTCAGCAGCCATCTCCCTTTTTCTCTTCTCTCCCCCTCCCTCAAGATTGGGGAGGGGGTGGTTTTATAGTGCCAAGGGGGGAGAAGGTAGCCTCCATGAGTCGGCTGCATGCCACTCCCCATGCCCTCCACGTCTCAAGGAGTTCTCATACTCCCTCTCACACACCTCTCCCTTGTCATGCATCGACTGAGGGGAGGGGGTAAAAAATAATAAAAAATTCATTAATTTTACCCATTATCCAATTTCCCTTTTCCGTAGAGAGTGTTCTCGTGCGGCCTTGCGGGTTTTAACCTCGGCATTATTTGCACAATGTGGATGGGAAATATTATCACATGCACGGGGTAGGGATTTAGCCATTGACATTAATCGACGCGGGAGATAACTTTGCACAGCTTTTGCGTAGGCGTGCGGTGATCAAAGTTCTTTAATATTTCGAGCGGAAATATTACATTCTCTCCCCCTTAGAGGAATCGAGATGTCCTCATCTCGAGAAGAACTAGGGGTATTGTTGGTTGAGAGCACTTTCATCCATCCAAGTGGCATCCTCCTCGAGATAATCTTTCCACTGGACGAGGTATTCTCTCAAGGTTCTGGATCTCAAATCTCTCTCCCTAACATCTAAGATCCTATCAGGCCCTAGCTCAAGGACTCCTTGGCTAGGCATTACAACTTGTTGATCATCAAGTACGTGGCTAGGGTTAGGTATATACTTCTTCAATAGACTGATGTGGAATACATTATGAACTTTTAGATTCTCAGGGAGTTGAAGTCTATAAGCAACATAAGGTCCTAGGCACTTGAGAATCTTGTAGGGTCCACAATACCTTGGACTTAGCTTCTTGCATTCTCCCAAGGATAGGAAACTCTTCTTTGGGCGTACATGAATGAAGACCATACTCCAAAAAGGGCTATGCCCATATGAATGAAATAAGATTCTTTTTATCAATGATTGTCTTGAATGTGAGTATTGACAAAAAAGTTAAGTGATTAGGTTTCTTGGCTGAAAGCTGGATAGGACATGAAATGTAATGTGAGAAATGTTTAGCGAGTGTTAACATTAAGAATCTCAATGTCCAGGCACAACCTCAAGTGCAGATTCCTAGTCCGATCCCTACACCAAGTACAGCCATGATTTAGGAGAAGAAGTTTGTTCTCAAGCAAATCAAGCCACCAAAATTTGATGGCAAGGGACAGACCCAGAATGGATTCTCCCAAGGATAACATTCACGTACGCCCAAAGAATTTGATGGCAAGGATAAACGGGTGGACACGTTACAGTTTGTATCAGAGCAAACCAATGAGCATAGCCCTTTGTAAACATTAGTTCCTCATTGGTTTGCTCTAATACCAGCTGTAACATGTCCACCCGTTTACTTGTAGGACACATCTTAGCAGCCCATCAGGAAGAGAGTTTAGAAAGTGCCGCCCAGCACTCCCATGGAATGTTACAGGGTTTGCAATCTAGGTCTTCCCAAGTCTGGCACATAGCGGAAGCATTTCGGTCGTTTCCACTTAGGACTGACCTGAATCAGGGTTTCCCTAATGGTCAAGTTCCTAGAGAGTAACTAGCGTCAAACCTCGGGGAAACTACTTTACGCAGAAATGTCAGGGTCGATGCAGATTCATGTTGCACTTGGTTCAAGGAGAATGGAAAACAAGAGGGATGCAAAGCTTGACCTCTCTGCCCATAAGGCATAGTCCCATTCCGTTTCCCTAAAACAATATAAATCGGGATTCTAGTAACCTAGACTCTAGGTCAACGTTCCTTGCTGTTCAAAAGTTCCTTGCTGTCAATTTCATTTGAGAAAAGTTCCCAGCCAATCGAGACCACCCATCCATAGGACGGACCCATGGCCACATCCACCGCACTTTCCTCAGGGTTGCTTAGTTATCTAATTACCTATCACATTTAGTTTGACACGCAAAAACAACTTCCTTAATTAGCCTTTTAGTCACTAGTTCCTTCACGTAATCTTGGCACACCGACATAGAAAAATAATGTCAAAACAAGTTCCTTTACATCAATTGATCTTATTTATCTTTGGAATACATCTTATAATCCAGCCCGTAGGCTAATCCATAATCCCCCCCCGAAGGCAATCCAATAATCCATAGGGATTACTAATCCAAGTTTTCGCCGATAGACTAGTATGCGAGCCTCAAGATCCAATCCCGAGTCACGTCGACCTCTTGTGCAGGGCTCGAAAGGCAAGGGATTTACGCGGCCAGAGCCCCCTTGGCACCCAAGCATCCTCCTACTCCAAGTAGCGCCCAACAGAGAGACCTCTCGCGGCGGGTTCGGTCCACGTTCTTGGCACGGCTAACAACCCCCTTGGGTAGGGTCATGCAGACAGTCGGGGGTAAGTGATGCTGCCTCTCCCTCCTCCAAGCCTTCAACCTGAAGCATTAATTATCTTTCCATCTTTAGTTCTTTGAGCAAAGAAATACAAACAGTTCTCCTAAACTATACAAACACATAATCCAGTGGTCGTTTGTTTGGCCAACTGCTAAGGAATGAATCCTTCTCTCCGAATGCATCCAGCATTCGATCTGGGATCGGTTGCAACTTGGCAAGATCCCCAAGGATTTCGTTGATTGTGTACCCTTGTATCCTTGGGTTAGGTTTATACCCTGTTAACCCAAACACCTTAGGTTCCTTAAATTAAACAGTAAATCCTGGGCAATTCTCGTCACCCTAACTTGGTTTGTCAAATGCTCGTTACCTTAACTTGGCAAATCAATAGCAGGATTACTCATCCTCTTGCAAATTATCTTGTACTCAGATCCTACCAACACTTGTTCTTAAGAGTGGCAAATCCATCTTGTGACTTAAACACAAAGCCATGCGACGTTGCAACTTGTTGCATAGGAGTCGCATCTAACTTGTGGGATCAATCTCCCATCAATGACGTTCCTTGGTCAAGAAGTATGTTTAGTCAAGATGTAGGGTTTGGGGTGTCCTCTTACCCAACCCAATCCCTAACCTTACTAGGCCAATAACGTTTGGCCCTTGGGTTCTAATCTCAATCGGAAGTTTAGTATTAGGTCGATCGATCCTTAGACCCTAGATCCTTATTGTACGGGCGTCCTGTTTACCCAAACATTCCGTGAATGTGGGTAGGACCTTTGGGTTTGAGGATCTCGACTTAGTGACCAAGTGCGATACTAGGCAGAATTTCTAACATGCTAAACCCTAGCTAGCACTCTGAGGTGTTCGTTGTACTATCTACTTATGCTTCTAAGAATCCCATGTGGGTTATGTCATTACAAGTGATCTATCTAAAATGATCTAAATGTCTTGCGACAAGAACGATCTTTGCTTAGAGATGCTAAACTTGTTCTAAAGGTGTAAATAGTTGCAAGACATCACATTACGTGTAAATATGTGATTCATTACCTCTATGCATTATAAGGTTTGCAATAACCCTTTCTTTTCTTGCTAAAGTCATGACGAATGACAATTTGGAGAATAACTTGCACAAAACCTACAAAGATTTATATCACAGAGCTATTCCTATAACCTTTGTTTAATGCAATTGAATTTCAGGCTTTAATATGATATGCAACCTTTTCTGGATACAACTTCGATGAATGAAGTTCATGCATGACGAATATGTAACATGCAACCTTTTCTAGATACAGCTTCAATGAATGAAATTCATGTATGACGAATATTATAAGACTAATGTTGACTTAATCCATTCTACAAGCATCTTTGCATGCAACATGCAAGTCCATGGTTTCATTTTCATGCCATGCAGTTCTTTGAACGACATCTAACGGATGTTAATGACTTTCTCATGCGAATCACAACAAGGAAGTTATTGCCTAAATGCAATATACGCTTGTTCTTTTCCGTGGCCAATCAAAGATGCATTTAAACAATTTCATCTTTTAACCTTAAGCAATATGCACTTAGGAATTTCAACTTGGAAATGCAAGTAACCCAATTTGCATGACATGCACTAACTCTTGTAAATCGTTTAAGGAGACAATTTTCCAAATGTATTTTAACTAGGTTATGTGAATTAGAAACATGCGTAAATGCATTCTTCCCATGGAAATTAATCGTGCCTAAAGCATTGCTTTAATACGGAATCATTTTTTTAAGAACCTGGGCTTGAGGGCTCATAGGGATGTCCACGCGTATGCTCGGGTTTGAGATTTCCACGTGTGTGCCTTGCATCTTTTGTTTTGGAGCCATCGTTGATGTTGTGGAATTTGGACTTCGCGGTTTGTCCTTGCCTCTATGCGATCTCTACACTTCCTCCAAGATTTGGCAAAACAGCCTCGGAATCTTCCTACTTTCCCCTCATGTAGGAATTCCCTTTACAGATGTGGGTTTTTAAAAGATCGGGGAAAAGGCCGCATGCACAAGGCCTATGGGAGCTTATCTTAAGAAGCTTCTAAAGATGCTTCTAAGAAGCTTCTACTTCACAGAAAGTGTGGAGGAGGGGGGGGGTAATGATTGGAGGAAAGAATTATGGTGAGGATGGTGGTGGGATGGGCGGTGGCAACAAAAGCAGAAGCCTAGCGGTCCTCACGGCAGTGGCAATGGCGGGTTGCATGGAGTTGACAACGGCAGCTACAGCACGACGCTCCCTTCTCTTTCTTTGTGCCTCCCCCCAAGCTCTAAGGGGGAGGTTATATAGTGTGTAAGGGGGGGGGGGAGCTCCACACACGTGGAGGGCTTTCATGCCTTCCCTCCCTCATGCATCCCCACACCACACTCCTCCCTCTCTCTCCACTTAGCTCCACTCCCTCTCCCCTGCCATGCATCAGCTGAGGGGAGGGGTAAATAATAAAAAAGTTTGCACTACTTTAATCATTTATCAAATTGCCTTTACGTAAGGGGTGTTTCTTGTGCGGCTTGCAGGTTTTAAACCCCGGCCTCTTTTGCATGACACGGAACCGGATTTTAACATTGTGCATGGAGGGAACACTTAGCCATCGACATTATTCGACGCAGGGGATTATTTTATACTGCTTTTGTGCAAGATGTGCGGGTTTTATAGTCGACTTAATATTTCGAGTGGAAATATTACATTAGTGAATTAGAGGCTTCAATCTAAAATTTCCAGCATAACACTTGAATCCAATTGATTGAATCTATTGATTGATGAATTTGTTCACTCTAATCCATTGATTGGTTGAATTCTTTTACCCAAGCTAAAATATTGTAAGAGGGTAAGTACTAGCAATCAATGAGTCACTAAATTGCATTAGTAAGACCCTTCCCCTATCCAAACTTTCAAGATTCCATTCAATTGCATCTCATGAAAGGCTGAATGAATATTTTAGAAATGCATCTCATGCTAATTGATTAGATTAACAACCTACTGCCATGTTGATATACCCACTGAGGAAAAAGGTGGATACCGGGGGAGATAGTGGGACAAAAGAGAGGTGACCCTCCCTCACTATCAAAGATCCCGAAGGGGTGCAACCAACCGACCCAGGGGGAACTTTGCCCACCTCCCAGTGATTTGGAGTCCGTGTAGGGAGCCTGTCATGCTGTTTTATCCCTCACATAGGTACAACGAGTGGAGAATTGAAGACTGAAGACTTTCCAAAGGCTCAAGTACCTACATGTTCAAAACATGGTAAAACAGGAAATTTACAGGGCACTACAGGGCATTTACAGGTAGTTACAGGTACACCCTTAATTACTCAAGTACAGATGCAGGTACTACAGGATAGCCGTAGGTCCTACCCAGTGTTCTACAAGGTTTGGTGACCATTTGGGGTTACTATCTTGCCTTACAGGGTCAAAACAGGGCAATTACAGGTTTAGACAAGGTGCAAGCCTGGACAGTTCAGACTCAGAAATTGAGCTACATAATTTTCTGTTCTAAATCTTTTATAGCATGCTATAGCTCAACTTGAAGAGGGTGTTCTTGGCTTCAATTTTAACTTAAAAATTTTTAAATCAGAGTTCCCTAGCAAAAGTTATAGCCGTGTTTCTGACAAGGGGTACTGCATGACTACACTATTATGGCAAGACATAAGGGTAAAAATAAGGTCCAGGAAGATTATGCTCAGAAAATCAGGGATTCCATGTTGGATAATACACCTCAAGAGACCCCTAAAGAGCCTCGACAACAAGGGGAAGTCAGTATACTCAATAATACCTTGTGCGTCCAAGAACAAAGACATAGGGAACGACATGAGGCCATATTATCAAGAACGGAGCAAATGGTTTTGTTGATCAAACTAAGTCTTCCATTGAGAAGTTGGTAGATTCAAAGACTCAAACTAAGGCTTCTATTGATAAGTTGGTGGAATCTAATGCTCAACTTATGGCACAATTCTCCCAATGGATGCAAATGCAAATGGGATCAAAAGAAGTTAAGGAGAAAGCTTATTCAAACAATGAGCCTTCAGTCCCACTTCAGCCATCTAACCAAAATGGTCATGGACATGGGATTATTGAAAGAAGAGGCATCCCAAATAGCTAGTATGAAGTAGGAGAGGCTTCACAATGGCATGATGACTATTTGGGCAGTTTTAATGGAGCTAATTCTCAAGCTTTTGGGCTGAATACTCAAATTCCTAGGGGTTCTCTACCAACAAGAAGATTACATAGTGGTTCTTAGCTACCTATTGGGAGATTTCTGTCTCAATTTGGGGGTTCCATACATGGTATTCATGATCAACCTATTTTGGGATAGCAACCATTTCATGAAAGAGAGCTAAAGGATAAGATTGTTCTAGCTAAATTTAATGGTCAGTCATCTTCACCATCTAATTTAGAGGAGTGGACCTCTAAGATGGAATCCTACTTTGACATATTCCCTAAAACTGATGACATGAAGATTCATTTTGCTTCCTTGCATTTGGAGGGATTTTCCCATACTTGGTGGAGGTATGTAAAAAAAGAAAACTTACTTGTAGAGAATTGGGAAGCTTTCAAGGCACTTATGGCTGAAGTAATTTGTCTCCCCTCTTGAGAAAGAGAAATTGGCACGAAGATGGTATGGTTTGGAAGAAAGAGGCCTGAGTGTAAGAGAGTACACTAACAAATTCCTCAACCTAACCATGTATGTGGAAAGCATCAGTGTGATGAGGCTAAGGTCCACAAGTATATGTATGGTTTAGAGCCATCTTTATCAGCTGATGTCATGGCACAAAATCCTACTTCCCTCTTTAAGGCTATTGAGCTTGCACAGCGCTATGGAAGAAAGTATAGAAGAGAATCTTCATTTCAGCCTGGTTTTGGACAGCCAAGGACTGTTTTAAGCAGGGGCAAGTTGATAACACTTATGGCAGCAATCATGTGTCAAATGGGAGCTTACGGGTACCAACTTATCCTCCATTAAATGCTTCTAGATCTCAAAGTAATTTCAGGACAGCAAATAGTCCAAGAGTTGACTTCAAACAAGGGGACAGCAAGCCTAAATCCATTTCAGCCAATACAAATACTAAATATATTCCTATGGATCTTTATAAAGAAAGAAAAAAGAAAGGCTTATGTTTCAAGTGTGGAAAAAAGTATACACCTGATCATGCCTCAAAGTATGTATATAAAAATGTCAAACCCAAGCTTAAGAGTATGTTAGTTTTTGAGGATTTTGAAGATGACATGGATGAAGCTAATGCAATTGCACTTAATGCTGAAAATGAAGATCTTGAGGAAGAAGTTGGGCAAGAGTATTTCTATGATCCACCTGACTCTTCTCCTTTTGATCCAGGTGGAAGTGTTCCGTTTGATCCAGGTGGGACTTGTTATGAGCCGCTTGCTGCCACTAATTGTTCTATTTCTATGGATGCTTGGACATGATCTAAGAGCCCTAATACACTCTGTATGAAGGGAAGCATATGTGGAAAGCCAGTGTTCATTTTGATAGATAGTGGTAGTACTCATAGTTTTGTGAATAAGTCCATGATGGGCAAGTTGAATTGTATTCCCACAGATTTACAGCAGCCCATTAGAGTTCAAGTGGCCAATGGTGAAGAGGAAATGAGCACACATATAAGCCCATAAGTTTCTTTACAGTTGGTTGAAATTTTTGAAGCAAAAGTAAACCTGATCACTTTGGAAATGGGGCCTATAGACATTGTACTCGGTTATGATTGGTTGATGACATTAGGCAGGATCACTATGGATTTCTCATAGTTGTATATAGAGTTTATCTTCAATGGACAGCTTATCCATTTACACGGAATTCCTAGTAGATCAGATTTTCAGCTTATTACCATTCAGCAACTCAAAAGGGAGTACAAGAGGTGCTCACAAATATTTGTTTTGCATTTGAATAAAGAAATGCAAGATCAACCCAATAATTTAGCAAACCATTCAGCCTTGACAACTCTTCTTGAGGAGTATATAGATTTGTTTGAGGTACCTACTTCATTGTCTCCCAAGAGAGCATTTGATCACCCCATTGATTTGGAGCCCAACTCAAAGATAATCAATAAGCCACCTTACAAATTATCAAAGTGTGAATGAGAGGAAGTAGCCAAGCAAATCAAGGAACTTCTTGAGATGGGATTCATTGAATCAAGTTCTTCACCTTATGCATCTCTAATCCTGTTAGTCAAAAAGAAACATGGATCTTTCAGAATGTGCATTGACTATAGGGACCTTAATAAGATCACAGTGAAAAACAAGTATCCGTTACCCAGGATTGATGATTTGCTTGATGAGCTTAAGGAGGCTCGATTTTTTTACGAAGATTGATTTGAGGTTAGGGTATCATCAGATTCACATGCGAGAGGGTGATGAAGTCAAGACTGCTTTAGGATTGATCGTCGGCTCTATCATTTCTTAGTGATGCCATTTGGGCTTACAAATGCTCCAGCTATCTTCCAAAGCCTGATGAATAAAATTTTATAGCCTTTCCTCTTTTAGTTTATCTTGGTGTTCTTTGATGACATTATGATCTACATTAAGACTTTACAGGATCACTTGGCACATATGAGGAGGGTTTCTGAAGTATTGAGACATCATAGGCTTTTTGCTAAGGAGAAGAAGTGTTCTTTCATGTAGACTGAAGTGGAATACTTGGGACATATTGTTAGTGAAAAAGGAATACAGATTGATCCCAAGAAGGTGCAATGTATAAAAGATTGGCCAACACCTACTACTACTACCTCTCTTAGAGGATTCCTTGGTTTATCTTCATTCTATCGCCAATTCATTATGCATTATGCGGCCATTGCAGCTCCTTTGACTGATAGGTTGAAGAATGAGGATTTCTTTTGGGATGCTCTTGCAGATAGCAGGGTCAACCAGTTAAAGGAACTCCTTACCTCTACTCCTATCTTAGTATGCCCGGACTTTTCCAAAGGATTTACTATATAGTGTGATACTAGTGGCTGTGGCATAGGGGCTGTTTTGCTACAGGAGCATGGAGTGATTGCCTTTGAGAGCTGTAAGCTTATAGATAAAGAAATGGCCATGAATGTTTATGACCAGGAGATGTTGGCTATCATGCATGCAATTAAGAAGTGGCACCATTATTTGTATGGTAGCCGATTCAGAGTACACAGTGATCACAGGGTACTTAAGTATTTCCTTACTCGGTCCAATCTTACTCCAAAGCAATGTCATTGGGTAGCTACATTACAGAATTATAATTTTGACATCACTCATACAAGGGACAAAGATAATATAGTGGCTGATTCTCTTTCTCGTATGTGGGCTTACAAAGTTTTAGCTATGACAGAATTGCATAATGATTGGATTGAAGAATTACAGGAGGCTTATCTTCTGGATGAAGAATTCAACCATATTTTTCAGAAATTACAACAAGGTCTTATGGAAGAAAACTTGCATTACCAGTTCAAAAATGGCCTTATTTGGTTGAAAAACAAGATTGTTATTCCTTCTACCTCTTCTTTTACACGGAAAATTATGGAGGAACTACATTCTTCGCCTCTAGCTGGACATTTAGGAGTTTTCAAGACCTATGATAGGATTAGCAAAAGTTTCTATTGGAAAGGACTATGGAAAGATATCAAGGACTTTGTTATGAAGTGTATGCCTTGTTAGTAGAATAAGGATAGCACCCATAAGCCAGGAGGTTTGTTACAGCCATTACCTATTCCTACAGGTAAATGGACTCATATTACTATGGATTTTATTACTGGCTTACCTACTACCAAGAAGGGATGGAATAGTGTATATGTGGTGGTAGACAGACTCACCAAGGTAGCCTATTTTATTCCAACCAAGATTCAATTTATTGCTTCTCAAGTGGCCAGTCAGTTTATGGAGCAAATTTTTAGACTACATGTATTACTACAAGTGATTGTTCATGATAGAGACTCAAAGTTTATGAGTAACTTTTGGCAGGACGTATTTATATCTATGGGCACTAAATTGGCTCCATCTATGGCCTATCATCCCCAAATTGATGGACAAACAGAAAGAGTCAATAAATGGTTGGAAACTTATCTTCACCATTTTTGCTATGATATCCAAACTTCATGGGATTCTTGGTTACACTTGGCTGAGTTTGCTTATAACAATTCTACCCATGCTAGCATCGAAGTTTCACCCTTTGAGGCTTTTTATGGTTACAAGGTGCCCTTACCCACAGTCATCTTTAATGAAAGGATCAATCCTCATGGGAAGGAAGAGTTAGAAAGAATGCAGACCCTTCTTCAGCAATGTGAGATGAATCTTAGGAAGGCTCAAGACCAAATGAAGATGTATGCTGATGAGAAGAGGCGGCCTTTAGATTTCCAAGAAGGAGAGTTAGTCTTACTAAAGGTGCCCAAGTCCAAGTACTCTACATTAAAAGATGGATCTAGTAATAAGCTTGCCCATAGGTTTTATGGCCCTTACCGGATCCTTAAGCGAATTGGAGATTTGGCATACAGATTAGAGCTTCCCTCTTCCACAAAGATTCATAATGTCTTCCATGTTAGTCAACCCAAGCCCTTTTATGATGATCCAGTGGATATAGTTGACAAGCTGCCACCTATTGATGAAGAAGGTCTTATTCAGTACATCCCAGAGGCTGTTATAGATCAGTGTGAGAAGAAGCTTTAATCTCGTTCTATCGTGGAATATTTGATCAAATGGAGAGGTTTACCACCTGAGGAATTGTAAAATTCCGCGTGGGGAAAAATATAAATCGGATTTTTGAAAAAAAAATTATTCCCCCCCCTTATCCCTCCAGCCGACGGACCAGCTGGAGGGGGGGAGGGAAATAGAAGGAGTTGTAAGATCCTTGGTGGAGCCTATGGAGGGAGGGAGGACATGCGTGTTGACACGCAGGAGGAGAAAATCCCCCTCCCTCTACTATATAAAGCATGAGGAGGCGGAGCCGTGGAGAAAGAAAAAAGGCTGCCGTGCTGCACAAAGAGTGAGGGAGGAAGCCGCATACGTTGCTGCGCTGCTGGGGAAGCCATTAACTGCCGGACAAGGGAATGCCATCGCCTGTGGCATCAACAGTTGCCACCATCCCTCATGTCATCATCTTCCACGTTGATCTGCCGCACTAGAAGCTTCTTAGAAGCTTCTTTAAGAAGCTTCTAAGGGGGCTTTCTTAAGCCCCCTTCCCACTAATACTCCTAAGCCCTTGTTTTTTCCCCCTCCCCGGTTTTTAAACCCTCGTAAGGCCCTGTTCTTCCCCCCCTCCCGGGGTTTTAAATTCCACCCTAAGCCCTTGTTCTCCCCCCCCCCCGGGGCTTAAATTTTTTTTTTCCCTAAGCCTTGTTTTTCCCCTCCGGAGTCTTAATCCCTCCAAAGCCCTTATTCCCCCCCCCCCCCCCCCCCCCCCCCCCGGGATTTAATTTCCCCCCTAACCCTTGGCCTTTTCTCCTCCTCATAGCTCTTTAGACTATTCAAGTCACACCCATAGGCCTACTATGTCCTTAGGCTACCTTGCAGACTTCCATTCTCTTGCATTAATTCCTTCACTCACTTTTTAGATCTTCTTGTACGAGTGCTCTCTTAATTGAGCTTTGTGTTCTTAGTTTTATCAAACAAGCCGGTGTCCACACACTCCCATGTCCTAAAAATCCAATTCTTCATCATAGCCTCGTATGGTATTCTGTAAGGAAGAAATAGCGGTGAGAAAAAAGATAGGGAGGGAAGTAGAGGGAGTGAAGAGAGGGAGTGAAGGAGGAAGAGTGGGGAAAAGGAAAAAGAAAAGGAAGGAGAAGACAGTGGAATTCCAAGAAGGAAAAGGAAAAGGCTATCTCACGTTCGAACTACGATGCCGCCGAAGAAAGTCCAAGGTGTAGTTGTAGGAGGGTCATCTCCCGGTATCCATGTGGATATCTCACCTCAAAGCCAGGTTTTTCTTCTTGATGTTAATTTGGTTTTAAGTCAATCATGCAAAGGAAAATTTTTAAGAAAAGATATATTTGTTCGAGTTATTTTTAACGAAGGATTTAGCTTATGAATAACAATGTATACAAATTAGCTTTCTTCAAATTGCATCAAGCATTATAAAATTATAGGCAAGATTAACCATTTACTATAGTAATATATTCCTAAAGTGTAGAAATTATATCTTGCACCATTAGTCTTATTCCTTTCGCAACGAATCATGGTAAAATGGCTAAATTCATGGAAGGTTTCTTCAATGCTCAAATTACTAGGGAGTTATCTTTGCTAGTTGCACATCTTAGCAAGGCAACTGTTGTTATTTGGCATGAGTTCGTCTTTAAAGAAAACATAAGTTAAATGTTAGGAATTAATAAGTATAAAAATTAAATATATGAACTCATTTGGAAAGAAAATGTAATGGGGAATTTTTGGATAACACTCTATTAACACTTTTTCCCTACTATTTGAGGACTTGGAACTAATAAATTGTGTATACACCAATTTCTCAACTAGGCCTATTTGTCCCAAGGAGTATTGTCATCTTTGTATCATCTTGGCATTATGCTATATGCCAAATTAAACTGTATTGATTAGGAAGGTTAATTGTCACAAGAATAGTAAAACCGTAACAAGACGAGTAAGATTACCTTCCAAAAGATAACCGAACCAATCTAAACATAGAAACATTCATACCCTAAACACTTGACTACTTTCCTTACCGTAGGGACAATAAATTCATAAAGATAAGAAACTAGGGTTTGTCCCTAAGGTTCTTAAATGAAGAAACCCTAAGACTGACATACGTCAGCTTAAGGAATCTAAACAGATTATTCCATCGCCGGACTTGTGCAACATGTATGAAATCATTTTTGTGATCAATTCACAAGGAGAAAAGGGAAAAACCCTCATCAAGGACGGCAGATCCTTACGCAAGTTATCTTGCAAAAAGACGTAGTTTTTTTGGATATCCTTCTAAATAAGGAAAGTTGTAAACCAGAAACTAGCATATCTAAGGTATCTTAGGTTAACCAAGGGCACCGGAATGTAAGAGATCTTGCCAAGTTACAAGACACCTTGGAAACGAGTGCTGATACACTCAAAAAGGAAAGAACACTTCCTTAGCAGTTTGCCATACAACTAGGTTGGTTAATGGAAATGTTTGTGCTTGCTAGAAATTTTAGGGCTCTGTTTGAATTATGAATTACAAATTAAATAAGTATCTATACTTTAGGTTAAAAGCCTGAAGGGAGAGGCAGCTTCAGTTACCCCTGACTGCCTGCCTGACCCTAACCAAGGGGGTTGTTTGACCGCGGCGGGAACGTGGACCGAACCCGCCGCGAGAGGTCTCTCCGTTGAGTTCTACTTGGAGCAGGAGGACGCTTGGGTGCCAGGGGGGCTCTGGCCGTAAATCCCTCGCCTTCCGGGTCCTGCACAAGAGGCTAACGTGACTCGGGATTGGATCTCGAGGCCCGCATACTAGTTGACCGGCGAAGGCTTGGAATAGTGATTCCTGGAGATTACTTGTTAGCCTTCGGGCAGATTATGGAAAAGCCTACGGGCGGAACTCCTTGTATTTCAAAGATAAAATGATGAAATGTTAAAAGAACTTGCTTGATGTTGTTTTTCTATGTCACGTGATAAGATTACGTGAAGGAACCAGTGCTTAACAAGGTTAATTAAAGAAGCTGATTGTTATATGTCAAATTAATGTGTTAGATAATTACATAACTAAAACAAACCGAGGAAAGTGCAGAGGATGGGCCATGGGTCCGTCCTACGGTTGGGTAGTCCCGGTTAGCCGAGAACTTTTCTCAAAAATCTTGAAGAACAGCGGAATGATCATCATCATCAAAAAGGAATAACGAGAACGATGACCTCGAGTTACGTCTTACCCGATCTACGGTGTTTTAGGGGAACGGAATGGGACTATGCCTTATGGCAGAGAGGTTGAGCTTTGCATCCCTCTCATTTCCCATTCTCCTTGAACCAAGTGCGGCGTGAATCCGCTTCGGACCTGGCGTTTCTGCGTAAAGTAGTTCGCTCGGGTCTGACGCTAGTTGCTATTAGCCAATGACCCATTAGGAAAACCCTAATTCCGGTTGATCCTAAGTGGGAATGGCCAGGATACTTCCGCTACGTGGCAGACGCGGGAAGAACTAGATCGCAAAACCCGTAACATTCCATGGGAGTGTCGGGCGGAACCTTCTAGACATCCTTTCCGATGGACTGCTAAGACGTGTCCTGGATGATACTAGGGAACACGTTACAGTTGGTATCAGAGCCGACCAACAACGGAATTATTTATGAGATCTCAATAAAATGAAATAAAGAAATTGTTGTTGTCCAAACATTTCCTCATCTTCAATGCTGTCTTGCAGAACTATGAAGCGTGGAACAAGTTTTTGGTGTTTCGGGTCATGTTTATGACTGCAATGCATTCTCCACATTATAGACAAAGAATTGGGATGATGAACATCCTGGAGCAGATTTATAATCCATCACCTTTATACATAGAACGAAGATGGACGGGGTCTTCAGGAATCTACTACATAGCTGCCCACCGGTTCGCTTATCTACAGACCAACCTAAAGAGGATCAAGTGGTTGGAAGACTTGAAAGTCGTGAAGCTGTTCATTTTTGTGGAAGCTCACGTAAATTCGACTTTACATATTCAAGGTCGGAGGGTTGAAATGAACTCATATGTATATGAGGAAGTAACCCATGTAATCCCAGCCGACAAGATTAAAGTGTTGGGCTGCCATGAGAAGTATGGATTCCAACGAAAAGGGTATCCTGAACTTCTAATGAATTATCGATTCCTAAAGATCCATGACCCAAAACCTTACTATTACACAGTTCATGTAGACAAATGCAATACAACGTTGTTCTCCCCAAACTAAATGTAATGATTGAATTATCATCACACGAAACGTTGTATACGGCTACGCCCATGTAAATATAAATAAGGACTTCTTTTATCAATATCTGGTTGTGCATCAGAGTTGTTAAAAAAGTTAAGTAGCTTCATGATTTACGATATAGCTGAACTAAAGATAAGCTAACGTCAATTATCGTATAATAACGTTAAGAAAACTTTTATCCAGGCACAAACCTAGATACAGGTTCCAAATTCACCCCCTACATCAAGTACTGCTGTGACCCAGGAGAAGAAGTTCCTCCTCAAGCAGGTAAAGCCACCCGAGTTTGACGGGAGAGGCAGATTCTTCCAGTCTGATGCTAAAATTTGGATTGAATCTATGGAGGATTACTTTGAAGTAGCTGGTATTGCACCTACCAATCAGGCCATGCTCGCCAAGTTAAAACTCACCGGCGAAGCTAGACTATGGTGGAAACAATGGTGCAGGGATCAAGGGACTTCAGAGGGGTCCGTTACCTGGGAAAAGTTAAAGAAAGCTGTGCAGGGGAGATATTTGCCACCTGCATATCGTACACAGAAAATGAATGAGTTCTACGAGTTAAAATAGTTAGGACTCACTCTGGACGCATACTACTCTAAATTCGTCTCACTTTTAAAGTATGCACCACAAATGGACATGATGCAGCAGGTGTCCAAATTTTGCGTAGGATTAAATCCACCCGTAAATACCCATCTCGAATCTATGCGTCCATCAGATCTGCAGGATGCACTAATTCGAGTGGCGCCTATAATTCAGGAGGTGCAAGCTAGACCAAGGGGTAACAAAACTTGGTCTTATAATGACCCGAATAGAGGAGCATTCAGACCTCAAATGAAGAGAGTTTAAGGTCATAATCAGGGACAAAGAAAGAAAGCAAGGAGGAATAACGTCAACAACTTTGTTTCTACTCAAAGTAATGGCCAAAACCTCCGTTGTTTCCACTGCAATGAACCCGGTCACTTCAAGAGGCAATGTCCCAAGTTTGGTGGAGGACATCGCCAAGTGCCTTTCCAAGGAACAGGCTGTAACGTGTCCACTAACATCCTCTAGGTCACGTCTTAGCAGTCCATCGGAAAGGTTGTCTAGAAGACTCCACCCGGCACTCCCATGGAATGTTGCGGGTTTTGTAATCTAGGACTTTCCGCGTCTGCCCCGTAACGGAAGTGTCCTGGGCGCTTTCCACTTAGGATCGAACGGAATTGTTTGGTCGTTTGCTAACAGCGACTAGCGTCAGACCCGATCGAACTACTTTACGCAGAACGCTCACTCTGAAGTGAATTCATGCCGCACTTGGTTCAAGGAGAATAGGAAACGAGAGGGATGCAAGGCTCGACCTCTCTGCCAAAAGGCATAGTCCCATTCCGTTCCCCTAAAACAGCCTGAATCGGGTAATCGGTACTTCCAAGTCATTGTTCTCCTTGCTTGCTTTGGTGATGACGATCAACCTCTGTCCATCGCAGATCTTGAGAAAAGTTCCCGGCTAACCGGGACCACCCATCCGTAGGACAGACCTATGGTCTATCCTCCGCACTTTCCTCAGTTTGGTTTAGTTATGTAATTACCTACCACATTAGTTTGACACATACAAACAGCTTCCTTGATTAACCCTGTTAAGCACTGGTTCCTTCACGTAATCTTATCACAGGACATAAAGAAAACAATGCCAAACAACTCCTTTATTATCATTATATCCTTTTATCTTTGAAATACAAGGAGTTCCCGCCCGTAGGCGTATTCATAATCCGCCCAAAGGCTATCCAGTAATCCTTCCTATGATTACTATCCCAAGTTTCCGCCCGTAGACTAGTATGCGGGCCTCGAGATCCAATCCCGAGTCACGTTAGTCTCTTGTGCAGGGCCCGGAAGGCGAGGGATTTACAGCCAGAGCCCCCCCTGGCACCCAAGCGTCCTCCTGCTCCAAGCACAACTCAACGGAGAGACCTCTCACGGCGGGTTCGGTCCACGTTCCCGGCGCGGTTCACAACCCCCTTGGTTAGGATCAGGCAGGCAGTCGGGGGTAACTAAAGCTGCCTCTTCCTTCAGGACCTTCACCTGAAGCGTTTAAATATGTTTTCCTCCTTTAGTTCATTGAGCAAACAATGCAAACAGTGCTTTTCTAGCTGTCACAAGCACAATCAAATTCAAATGGCCGGTTGGCTGGCAAACTGTCAAGGAGTAACTCCTTACCTCCGAATGCAAACCGCATTCGATCCGGAATCAATTGCAACTTAGCAAGATTCCCATCATCCTTGGGTTAGGGTCATACCCTTCCAATTACATTAGGTTTATTGTGGCAGGATCCAACGACCATGTCGCTTTAGTTTAATGTCGGACAACTGCTTCAAGGCAATTTACTTAACTTTCCTTTTCCTTGGCAACTTTTCCCAGGGAAAGTGAATAACAGGATGGTCACTCAACCTTAATAATTTAACTTCCTTCAATAACTTGTCAACTTCATCTCAAGAGATGACAAAACTCTTTGCGGACAAATTCCAAAGCTATACAATGTTGCGGCTTGTGCGCAAGTATTGCATCTATTCTATGGAATCCTCCTATCCATTTCTTAGTGTTCCGACCACGGGTCTCTAACCCTAGTCGAGTAACAGGATTTTTGGGGTACCCTTCAAGTCATTTCTAATTAGGTTTGGCTCATGATTCTAGAATATGCAACTCCGTTGGAGTTCCATCATGATCCTTAGGTTCACAGTTTTTGTCCTAGCGATATCGAGTTATCCTTGTACTAAATCCTAGTTATCTCTTAGGATTCCTATGTTATACGATTCCTTGTGATTCATATTACTTAGCCAATTCATTCATGCCTGTTTGTGACAAGGATGATCCTTCTAGGGTGATAAACCAAATCTACGGAATCGAATTCGCGTAAACAAGCGATTGATTGCCGTTTCCTTGGTGAGGTAAATTACTTACTAATATGTACGCTAACTTTCCTAATTAATCCAGCCTACTACTTTGTAGTCTATGCTCTCGAACTTATGCATTGGCGAGTCATACAATCTTTCCTTGGTGCATGATAATTTGGTTACTAACTTTCCCTAGGGCTACTAGGTCTTGCATCAACAATCGTACCTACTACCTTGTAGTTTATCCTTTGGCATCCCATGCATTTACACCTAGTTACGACTCTTTAATGATTGATCCTTTTCTCATGAAGACTACGCAATTTCATAACATTCTCCTAGTCACTAAGTCGTGATGATACTCAAGCGAAAACTAGTGCTGCTCTATTCCATCGTATAACTATGTTGCAAGTCATACGTTCGTTTTAGTGCCCTATTAGTTCTTTCCGAATGAAATCTTATGGTGCTAGACTTTCCCTATGAAATCATAATGTGCATATACGCTTAATTCATCATATCTAGGATGGCAACTAATGCACATATAAACTTCGTCTTCTTGCTTAGGATTAGATTCTTACCTTTAAAAATACCATCTACATGCATCTAATTCCCTAACCGTTCAATCTTTCATAATGCTCAAAAAGATGCATTTCTTTCAATGCTTTTAATATAAACGTAACTTGAATTTCCCTTCCTAAGCGCGCCTAATCATTTCCTTATGCGGAATTTAACACAAAGAACCTGGACTTGTGGTGTCGGGGTGATGTCCACTTGCACGTTTGGAGTCGAACCTCCCGCGGTTGCCTCCTGGGATCTTTTAGGAGCCATCGTAGTCGTAAATTCGACTTACGAGTTGCCCTTGTGTTCATATGCGGATGGTTTCCTCTTCGGAATAGAACTTCGACTAAAGCTCCGGAATTCCCACGAATTCGAATCGGCGCGGTAATTGGACGGCTTGCGGACTTTATGTCTTTGTTCGAGTCTCGTCGAAGGCTCTTGTGAGGTCTTTATGGCCTCACCGTCTCCTTCCTTGGAAATCCCGGGGTCTTTAACGGATCTGCGGGGAGATACCGAGGGAAAGGCCTTTTGGGCCAAGGGTGGAAAAATGGCCTTAAAGGGGTGGAAAAAAAAGTGGAAGATAGGGTCGTGGGAAAGGCCTTTTTGGAGGCCCCCCTATGGAAGCTTCCAAAGAAGCTTCCAAAAGAAGCTTCTGGGCACGTGGACAGCCCGTGGGACGTGGCGATGGCTGGCGGCCTGGCGAGGCGGACAGCGCGGCGGACGGGATGGTAACTGCAGGATCCGGCGGCCAGGGCGACAGCAGAACGGCTGGCGGCGGGGCTGGGCGGCAACACGGCGGCGGCCTTCAACGGCAGCGGCGGCTTTCTGGCGGCCTCTCCTCTCTCACCTTCTCACAGAGTCTTCTTCCCTCCCTTCCTTAAGCACACCCCCCATCAAGGGGGTGTTTATATAGGCCGTGGGGGTGGGGAGTGGGTCTCCCCCCACGTGGGGGAAACTGTCCATGCAACTCCCACTTTCCCATCCCCCCCACACACTCCCTTTCCTCCAGCCATGCATCCGCTGGGGGAAGGGATAAATATAAAAAAATTTGCACTTATTTAATTAAATTGCCCCTTCTAAGAGGGTGTTTCCGTGCGGCTTGCGGTTTTTTAACACCCGGTTCAATTTACCATTCGCAGAGGACCCTATTTACCTCGTGCAGCTCACACATTACGCGGCCCATAATCCAAATGCGAGAGATACCCTTTGCACAGGGTTTACACGGTATACGGAAAGTTAATATTTACGGTACGGTACGCGGAAATATTACATTCTCTCCCCCTTAGAAGAATCGAGATGTCCTCATCTCGAGATAAATTGGGGATATTGAAGATTGAGAGAGCTTTCATCCATCCAGGTAGCATCCTCTTCGGAATAATCTTGCCACTGGACGAGGCATTCTCTCAAGGTTCTAGATCTCAACTGTCCCTCCCTGACCGTGGCCAATACCTTGACGGTGTCCCTCGCTGAGCTTGGGGCATTGCTTTCTGAAGTGACCGAGTTCATTGCAGTGGAAACATCGGATGTTTCGGCCATTACCGTGAGTAGGAACAAAGTTGTTGATGTTATTTGTCCTTGCCTTCTTTCTTTGTCCCTGATTGTGGCCTTGAACTCTCTTAACCTGGGGTCTGAATGCTCCTCCGCTTGGGTCGCTATAAGACCAATTCTTAATACTCCTTGGTTTAGCTTGCACTTCCTGAATTATGGGTGCCGCTCTAATGAGTGCATCCTGAAGATCTGATGGTCTCATAGATTCGAGACGGGTATTTACAGGTGGATTTAAGCCTGCGCAAAATTTGGACACCTGCTGTGTCGTGTCCATTCGTGGCGCATACTTCAAGAGTGAGACAAACTTAGAGTAATATGCGTCAAGCGTGAGTCCTAATTGTTTTAGCTCATAGAACTCATTCATTTTCTGTGTACGATATGCGGGTGGCAAATATCTCCCTTGTACGGCTTGCTTTAACTTCTCCCAGGTAACGGACCCCTCTGAGATCCCTTGATCCCTGCACCATTGCTTCCACCATAGTCTGGCTTCACCAGTGAGTTTCAATTTGGCGAGCATGGCCTGATTGGTTGGTGCAGTGCCAGCGGCTTCAAAGTAGTCCTCCATAGATTCAATCCAAATCTCAGCGTCCGACTGGACGAATCTGCCTCTCCCGTCAAACTCGGGTGGCTTTATTTGTTTGAGGAGGAACTTCTTCTCCTGGATCACAGTAGTACTTGATGTAGGGGGTGAATTTGGAACCTGTACCTGGGGTTGTGCCTGGCGTAAAAAGTTTTCTTAACGTTATTATATGATAATTGCCATTAGCTTATCTTTAGTTCAGCTAATTCGTAACTCATGAAGCAACTAGACTTTTTTGCAACAACTTTGATGCACAATCGGATAGTGATAAAAGAAGTCCTTATTTATTTTTATATGGCGTAGCCTCATACAACAACTCGAGCGATGATAATCCAATCGTTACATTTAGTTTGGGGAAAACAATATAGTATTGGATTTGTCTACAGGAACTGTGTAGTAGTAGGGTTTTGGGTCATGTATCTTTAGGAATCGATAATTCATCGGAAGTTCGGGATATCCTTTCCGCTGGAAACCATACTTCCCATGGCGGCCCAATACCTTAACTCTATCAGCTAGAATTACACGGGTTACTTCCCCATAAACATATGAGTTTAATTCAACTCTACGACCTCGAATATGCAAAGTCGAATTCACGTGAGCTTCCACAAAAATGAACAGCTTCACGACTTTCAAATCTTCCAACCACTTGATCCTCTTCAGGTTGGTCTGTAGATAGGCGAACCGGTGGGCAGCTATGTAGTAGATTCCTGAAGACCCAGTCCATCTTCGCTCTATATATAGAGGTGATGGGTTATAAATCTGTTCCAAGATGTTCATCATTCCAATTCTCTGCCTATAATGCGGAGAATGCATCGCAGTCATGAACATGATCCGGAACACCAAAAATTTATTCCACGCCTCGTAATTCTGGAAGACAGTATTGAAGATGAGAAAAAGTTTGGACAGGAACAAATTCTTTACTTCACTTCTAATGAAATCTTATGAAAACAATTCCATTGTAAGTCGGCTCTGATACCAACTGTAACGTGTCCACTAACATCCTCTAGGTCACGTCTTAGCAGTCCATCGGAAAGGTTGTCTAGAAGACTCCACCCGGCACTCCCATGGAATGTTGCGGGTTTTGTAATCTAGGACTTTCCGCGTCTGCCCCGTAACGGAAGTGTCCTGGGCGCTTTCCACTTAGGATTGAACGGAATTGTTTGGTCGTTTGCTAACAGCGACTAGCGTCAGACCCGATCGAACTACTTTACGCAGAACGCTCGGTCTGAAGTGAATTCATGCCGCACTTGGTTCAAGGAAAATAGGAAACGAGAGGGATGCAAGGCTCGACCTCTCTGCCAAAAGGCATAGTCCCATTCCGTTCCCCTAAAACAGCCTGAATCGGGTAATCGGTACTTCCAAGTCATTGTTCTCCTTGCTTGCTTTGGTGATGACGATCAACCTCTGTCCATCGCAGATCTTGAGAAAAGTTCCCGGCTAACCGGGACCACCCATCCGTAGGACAGACCTATGGTCTATCCTCCGCACTTTCCTCAGTTTGTTTTAGTTATGTAATTACCTACCACATTAGTTTGACACATACAAACAGCTTCCTTGATTAACCTTGTTAAGCACTGGTTCCTTCACGTAATCTTATCACAGGACATAAAGAAAACAATACCAAACAACTCCTTTATTATCATTATATCCTTTTATCTTTGAAATACAAGGAGTTCCCGCCCGTAGGCGTATTCATAATCCGCCCGAAGGCTATCCAGTAATCCTTCCTATGATTACTATCCCAAGTTTCCGCCCGTAGACTAGTATGCGGGCCTCGAGATCCAATCCCGAGTCACGTTAGTCTCTTGTGCAGGGCCCGGAAGGCGAGGGATTTATAGCCAAAGCCCCCCCTGGCACCCAAGCGTCCTCCTGCTCCAAGCAGAACTCAACGGAGAGACCTCTCACGGCGGGTTCGGTCCACGTTCCCGGCACGGTTCACAACCCCCTTGGTTAGGGTCAGGCAGGCAGTCGGGGGTAACTGAAGCTGCCTCTTCCTTCAGGACCTTCATCTGAAGCGTTTAAATATGTTTTCCTCCTTTAGTTCATTGAGCAAACAATGCAAACAGTGCTTTTCTAGCTGTCACAAGCACAATCAAATTCAAATGGCCGGTTGGCTGGCAAACTGTCAAGGAGTAACTCCTTACCTCCGAATGCAAACCGCATTCGATCCGGAATCAATTGCAACTTAGCAAGATTCCCATCATCCTTGGGTTAGGGTCATACCCTTCCAATTACATTAGGTTTATTGTGGCAGGATCCAGCGACCATGTCGCTTTAGTTTAATGTCGGACAACTGCTTCAAGGCAATTTACTTAACTTTCCTTTTCCTTGGCAACTTTTCCCAGGGAAAGTGAATAACAGGATGGTCACTCAACCTTAATAATTTAACTTCCTTCAATAACTTGTCAACTTCATCTCAAGAGATGACAAAACTCTTTGCGGACAAATTCCAAAGCTATACAATGTTGCGGCTTGTGCGCAAGTATTGCATCTATTCTATGGAATCCTCCTATCCATTTCTTAGTGTTCCGACCACGGGTCTCTAACCCTAGTCGAGTAACAGGATTTTTGGGGTATCCTTCAAGTCATTTCTAATTAGGTTTGGCTCATGATTCTAGAATATGCAACTCCGTCGGAGTTCCATCATGATCCTTAGGTTCACAGTTTTTGTCCTAGCGATATCGAGTTATCCTTGTACTAAATCCTAGTTATCTCTTAGGATTCCTATGTTATACGATTCCTTGTGATTCATATTACTTAGCCAATTCATTCATGCCTGTTTGTGACAAGGATGATCCTTCTAGGGTGATAAACCAAATCTACGGAATCGAATTCGCGTAAACAAGCGATTGATTGCCGTTTCCTTGGTGAGGTAAATTACTTACTAATATGTACGCTAACTTTCCTAATTAATCCAGCCTACTACTTTGTAGTCTATGCTCTCGAACTTATGCATTGGCGAGTCATACAATCTTTCCTTGGTGCATGATAATTTGGTTACTAACTTTCCCTAGGGCTACTAGGTCTTGCATCAACAATCGTACCTACTACCTTGTAGTTTATCCTTTGGCATCCCATGCATTTACACCTAGTTACGACTCTTTAATGATTGATCCTTTTCTCATGAAGACTACGCAATTTCATAACATTCTCCTAGTCACTAAGTCGTGATGATACTCAAGCGAAAACTAGTGCTGCTCTATTCCATCGTATAACTATGTTGCAAGTCATACGTTCGTTTTAGTGCCCTATTAGTTCTTTCCGAATGAAATCTTATGGTGCTAGACTTTCCCTATGAAATCATAATGTGCATATACGCTTAATTCATCATATCTAGGATGGCAACTAATGCACATATAAACTTCGTCTTATTGCTTAGGATTAGATTCTTACCTTTAAAAATACCATCTACATGCATCTAATTCCCTAACCGTTTAATCTTTCATAATGCTCAAAAAGATGCATTTCTTTCAATGCTTTTAATATAAACGTAACTTGAATTTCCCTTCCTAAGCGCGCCTAATCATTTCCTTATGCGGAATTTAACACAAAGAACCTGGACTTGTGGTGTCGGGGTGATGTCCACTTGCACGTTTGGAGTCGAACCTCCCGCGGTTGCCTCCTGGGATCTTTTAGGAGCCATCGTAGTCGTAAATTCGACTTATGAGTTGCCCTTGTGTTCGTATGCGGATGGTTTCCTCTTCGGAATAGAACTTCGACTAAAGCTCCGGAATTCCCACGAATTCGAATCGGCGCGGTAATTGGACGGCTTGCGGACTTTATGTCTTTGTCCGAGTCTCGTCGAAGGCTCTTGTGAGGTCTTTATGGCCTCACCGTCTCCTTCCTTGGAAATCCCGGGGTCTTTAACGGATCTGCGGGGAGATACCGAGGGAAAGGCCTTTTGGGCCAAGGGTGGAAAAATGGCCTTAAAGGGGTGGAAAAAAAAGTGGAAGATAGGGTCGTGGGAAAGGCCTTTTTGGAGGCCCCCCTATGGAAGCTTCCAAAGAAGCTTCCAAAAGAAGCTTCTGGGCACGTGGACAGCCCGTGGGACGTGGCGATGGCTGGCGGCCTGGCGAGGCGGACAGCGCGGCGGACGGGGTGGTAACTGCAGGATCCGGCGGCCAGGGCGACAGCAGAACGGCTGGCGGCGGGGCTGGGCGGCAACACGGCGGCGGCCTTCAACGGCAGCGGCGGCTTTCTGGCGGCCTCTCCTCTCTCACCTTCTCACAGAGTCTTCTTCCCTCCCTTCCTTAAGCACACCCCCCATCAAGGGGGTGTTTATATAGGCCGTGGGGGTGGGGAGTGGGTCTCCCCCCACGTGGGGGAAACTGTCCATGCAACTCCCACTTTCCCATCCCCCCCACACACTCCCTTTCCTCCAGCCATGCATCTGCTGGGGGAAGGGATAAATATAAAAAAATTTGCACTTATTTAATTAAATTGCCCCTTCCAAGAGGGTGTTTCCGTGCGGCTTGCAGTTTTTTAACACCCGGTTCAATTTACCATTCGCAGAGGACCCTATTTACCTCGTGCGGCTCACACATTACGCGGCCCATAATCCAAATGCGAGAGATACCCTTTGCACAGGGTTTACACGGTATACGGAAAGTTAATATTTACGGTACGGTACGCGGAAATATTACACAGGCCATGGTCAAGGAGCCGCTACCTGAGGAAGAGGAAGAACCGCCTGCATTGCCAATAGGCAAATGTGCGAAGAAGAAGAAGAGGAAGATCCGACCATGGAGGCAGAATTCGAAAGAGCGACAGTCCATGCCGCTTTACACAAGAAAGGGCCGAATCGCCAGTTCTCGGTGATTCAAACACCGTCAGACTATCAAGGTAAAGGTTTCAAAACCTTGATTGATTGTGGCAGTACACATTCCTTTATCTCACCAGCATGTGCAAAAAGATTAGGAATAGCCACAGTAGAAGCACCTACCCTGCTTGTGGAATTGGCAAATGGTCGTGAGGTAACTTGTACTAGGCAAACTGCTAAGGAGGAATTCTTTCTGGGAGGAAAGAAAACCTCAGTCAAATTCAGAGTCATGAATTTAGGTATCCATGAGTGTCTACTCGGGATGGATTGGCTTAAGCCTAATGACGCCCACATCCACTGTGGAAAGGGTCAAGTTTCCTTTCGAAACTCTGAAAGGGAGTTTGTCACAACTCAAGGTGAGGCAGGAGTGCCAAGAATCCAATTAGCCAAAGTATCTCGGATCATAAAAGGAGTTAGAAAAGGATTACCCGTTTACCTGATCAAACTCAACAAGTTAGATCAAAAGCAAGAGTCTCATGAAGGACTTTCTTGGCTAAAGGAATACGCTGACGTATTCCCTGATGAATTGATTGAACTTCCGCCTCCAAGAGAAGTAGATCATGAAATTAGGCTAGTGCCTAGAGCTGCACCAGTTTTGCAAAGAGACCTTATAGAATGTCCATACCTAAAGCAATTGAGTTGAAGGAACAGCTCAAGCAACTGTTGGATCAGGGTTACATCTGGCCTAGCAACTCACCATGGGGAGCTCCAATACTATTCCAGAAAAAGAAAGATGGGACACTTCGACTATGTATTGATTACCAAGGATTAAATCAATCAACAGTCAAGAACAAGTATCCTATTCCTAAAATAGATGAGCTTCTGGATCGTCTTCAAGGTGCAAAGATCTTCTCCAAGATTGATCTCAGGTCAGGTTACTATCAAATAAGGATCAAGGAAGAAGATATTCCAAAAATGGCCTTCAATACAAGATATGGGCACTTTGAGTTCTTGATTATGTCATTCGGGCTTACAAATGCACTTGCCACCTTCAATAGATTAATGCAGGATATTTTTAGACCATATCTTGATGATTTCGTGCTTGTCTTCTTCGATGACACTTTAGTCTATTCTAAACAGGAAGAAGATCATGAACCTTAACTTCGAATTGTCCTTGAGACAATTAGGTCCCATAAGCTGTATGCAAAAATGAAGAAGTGTGCATTCTTCAAGCGTCAGATTGAATATTTGGGATTCATAGTATCATCAGAGGGAATATCAGTAGACCCAGCCAAAATCAGAGATGTTCTTGAATGGCCAATACTAGTATCCGTCAAAGAAATACGTAGCTTTCTTGGCTTGACAGGATGGTATAGGGTCTTTATCAAAAACTATGCTTTGATTGCAGCACCTCTTACAGGCTTACTAAAGAAGCAGACTTCTATTACATGGTCAACTCCCGAACAAAATAGCTTCGACAAATTGAAGCAAAGTTTGGTATCAGCACCTATTCTAAAACTTCCTGACCTCAATAAGGAGTTCGAGGTAGTAACTGATGCCAGCATTCTTGCCTTGGGGTGTGTACTTATGTAGGAAGGTCATCCAGTAGCATACTCTTCAAGGAAATTGAAGAGTCATGAAAAAAAATTATGCCACGCATGATCTGGAATTATTAGCTGTCATCCATGCTCTAAAGCTTTGGAGACACTACCTGTTGGGTAACAAGTTTACTCTAGTAACCGATCATAAGAGTCTCAAATGGATTTTTACACAGAACGAGCTCAACATGAGGCAACGTCGGTGGATCGAAGTATTGGAGGAATATGATTTTGAAATCAAGTACCGACCAGGGAAAGAGAATGTAGTTGCCGATGCACTCAGTCGCAAGGCATTCCTAAATTCCCTAATCTTGCAGAATCCATCAATGGCCAGATCTCTGGCTACAAAGGTATCTATGCCAAGCAACCCTATACTTGAACTAGCTAGAGAGGAAGCATGCCATGATTTGGCCTACCAAACAATGATAAAGGAAATATCTACCAAGGAGCAGAATCAGAAGTTGCAAGCTAAGTATCAGGAATTTTCCATTGATAATGGTCTTGTCTACTACAGAACAAGGCTGTGTATACCAACAAGCCAGTCACTTAAGCAGAAGATATTATGGGAAGCTCATGATTCCCCTTTCGCAGGACATCCTGGCTATGCAAAAACTCTTAATGCAGTTAGGAAGAGCTACCATTGGGAAATGCTTAAAGGTGACGTTCTCAAATATGTCACTGAATGTTTGTCTTGCCAACGTATCAAGGCCGAACATGTCATGATGCCAGGAAAACTGCAACCACTTGACATTCCCCAAATGAAATGGGAATTCATCAGTATGGATTTTGTTGTAGGCTTACCCCAAGTCCAAGGAGGATACAATTCCATTATGGTTGTGGTTGACATGCTTACCAAGGTTGCATACCTGATTCCAGTAAAGACAAACTATAAAGCCTCCGACATTGCAAGATTGTTTATCAAGGAGATATTCAAGCTACATGGGTTACCTAAAAGAATCATTAGTGATCGAGATTCTCTCTTCACATCCCACTTCTGGAGAGCTATCTTTGAAGCTATTGGGACTCAACTCTGTTTTAGCACTGCCTACCATCCCCAAACGGATGGGCAAACAGAGCGAGTGAATCAAATCATTGAGGATATGCTTAGGGCATACTGCTGTCGAGAGCCGAAGAGGTGGATTCAATACTTGCCATTAGTTGAATTTTCCTACAATGCTTCTTACCAGCAGAGCATTCAAATGACCCCTTTTCAGGCATTGTATGGTCATGATTGTCGAAGTCCCCTAAAATTTTCTGACCCAACCCTAAGAGTATAAGCTTCAAGACAAATGTTGGAGGACATGGATGATCAAATAAGGTCAATAAGACAAGACATACAAGCAGCCAAGGATAGACAAAAGGCATATGCAAATTTGAAACGTCAAGAAAGAGTCTTCGAAGAAGGAGACATGGTCTTCATTCAGGTACGTCCTAAAAAGAGTTCTCTATCCCTAAGAGAATGCAAGAAGCTAAGTCCAAGGTATTGTGGGCCGTATAAAATCCTCAAATGCCTAGGACCCAATGCTTATAGATTGCAACTCCCTGAGAACCTAAAGGTTCACAATGTATTCCGTATCAGCCTATTAAAAAAATATGTCCCCAATCCTAATCATGTACTTGATGACCAACAAATTGTAATGCCTAGTCAAGGAGTCCTTGAACTAAGGCCATAAAGGATCTTAGATCTTAGGGAAAGACAGTTAAGATCTAGAACCTTGAAAGAATGCCTTGTCCAGTGGAAAGATTATCCCGAAGAAGATGCCACTTGGGTAGATGAAGGCACTCTCAACCATTAATATCCCCAGTTTATCTCGAGATGAGGACATCTCAATTCCTCCAAGGGGAAGAGAATGTAAAATTCCGCGTGGAGAAAAATATAAATCGGATTTTTGAAATTTTTTTTATCCCCCCCCCCTTATCCCTCTAGCCGACGGACGAGCTGGAGGGGGGGAGGGAAATAGAAGGAGTTGTAAGCTCCTTGGTGGAGCCTATGGAGGGAGGGAGGACATGCGTGTTGACACGCAGGAGGAGAAAATCCCCCTCCCTCCACTATATAAAGCATGAGGAGGCGGAGCCGTGGAGAAAGAAAAAGGGCTGCCGTGTTGCACAAAGAGTGAGCGAGGAAGTCGCAGACGTTGCCGCGCCGCTAGGGAAGCCATTAACCGCCAGACGAGGGAATGCCATCGCATGTGGCATCAACAGTCGCCACCATCCCTCATGTCGTCATCTTCCACGTTGATCTGCTGCACTAGAAGCTTCTTAGAAGCTTCTTTAAGAAGCTTCTAAGGGGGCTTTCTTAAGCCCCCTTCCCACTAATACTCCTAAGCCCTTGTTTTTCCCCCTCCCGGGTTTTTAAACCCTCGTAAGGCCTTGTTCTTCCCCCCCCCCCCCCCCCCGGGGTTTTAAATTCCCCCCTAAGCCCTTGTTCTTCCCCCCCCCCCGGGCTTAAAATTTTTTTTTCCCCTAAGCCTTGTTTTTCCCCTCCGGAGTCTTAATCCCTCCAAAGCCCTTATTCTCCCCCCCCCCCCCCTCGGGATTTAATTTCCCCCCTAACCCTTGGCCTTTTCTCCTCCTCATAGCTCTTTAGACTATTCAAGTCACACCCATAGGCCTACTTTGTCCTTAGGCTACCTTGCAGACTTCCATTCTCTTGCATTAATTCCTTCACTCACTTTTTAGATCTTCTTGTGCGAGTGCTCTCTTAATTGAGCTTTGTGTTCTTAGTTTTATCAAACAAGCCGGTGTCCACACACTCCCATGTCCTAAAAATCCAATTCTTCATCATGGCCTCGTATGGTATTCCGTAAGGAAGAAATAGCCGTGAGAAAAAAGATAGGGAGGGAAGTAGAGGGAGTGAAGGAGGAAGAGTGGGGAAAAGGAAAAAGAAAAGGAAGGAGAAGACGGTGGAATTCCAAGAAGGAAAAGGAAAAGGCTATCTCACATTCGAACTATGATGCCGCCGAAGAAAGTCCAAGGTGTAGCTGCGGGAGGGTCATCTCCCGGTATCCATGTGGATATCTCACCTCAAAGCCAGGTTTTTCTTCTTGATGTTAATTCGGTTTTAAGTCAATCATGCAAAGGAAAATTGTTAAGAAAAGATATATTTGTTCGAGTTATTTTTAACGAAGGATTTAGCTTATGAATAACAATGTATACAAATTAGCTTTCTTCAAATTGCATCAAGCATTATAAAATTATAGGCAAGATTAACCATTTACTATAGTAATATATTCCTAAAGTGTAGAAATTATATCTTGCACCATTAGTCTTATTCCTTTCGCAACGAATCATGGTAAAATGGCTAAATTCATGGAAGGTTTCTTCGATGCTCAAATTACTAGGGAGTTATCTTTGCTAGTTGCACATCTTAGCAAGGCAACTGTTGTTATTTGGCATGAGTTCGTCTTTAAAGAAAACATAAGTTAAATGTTAGGAATTAATAAGTATAAAAATTAAATATATGAACTCATTTGGAAAGAAAATGTAATGGGGAATTTTTGGATAACACTCTATTAACACTTTTTCCCTACTATTTGAGGACTTGGAACTAATAAATTGTGTGTACACCAATTTCTCAACTAGGCCTATTTGTCCCAAGGAGTATTGTCGTCTTTGTATCATCTTGGCATTATGTTATATGCCAAATTAAACTGTATTGATTAGGAAGGTTAATTGTCACAAGAATAGTAAAACCGTAACAAGACAAGTAAGATTACCTTCCAAAAGATAACCGAACCAATCTAAACATAGAAACATTCATACCCTAAACACTTGACTACTTTCCTTACCGTAGGGACAATAAATTCATAAAGATAAGAAACTAGGGTTTGTCCCTAAGGTTCTTAAATGAAGAAACCCTAGGCCTGACATACGTCAGCTTAAGGAATCTAAACAGATTATTCTATCGCCGGACTTGCGCAACATGTATGAAATCATTGTTGTGATCAATTCACAAGGAGAAAAGGGAAAAACCCTCATCAAGGACGGCAGATCCTTACGCAAGTTATCTTGCAAAAGACGTATTTTTTTTGGATATCCTTCTAAATAAGGAAAGTTGTAAACCAGAAACTAGCATATCTAAGGTATCTTAGGCTAACCAAGGGCACCGGAATGTAAGAGATCTTGCCAAGTTACAAGACACCTTGGAAACGAGTGCTAATACATTCAAAAAGGAAAGAACACTTCCTTAGCAGTTTGCCATACAACTGGGTTGGTTAATGGAAATGTTTGTGCTTGCTAGAAATTTTAGGGCTCTGTTTGAATTATGAATTACAAATTAAATAAGTATCTATACTTCAGGTTAAAATCCTGAAGGGAGAGGCAACTTCAGTTACCCCCGACTGCCTGCCTGACCCTAACCAAGGGGATTGTTTGACCGTGACGGGAACGTGGACCAAACCCACCACGAGAGGTCTCTCCGTTGAGTTCTACTTGGAGCAGGAGGACACTTGGGTGCTAGGGGGGGCTCTGGCCGTAAATCCCTCGCCTTTTGGGTCCTACACAAGAGGCTAACGTGTCTCGGGATTGGATCTCGAGGCCCGCATACTAGTTGACGGGCGAAGGCTTGGGATAGTGATCCCTGGAGATTACTTGTTAGCCTTCGGGCAGATTATGGAAAAGCCTACGGGCGGAACTCCTTGTATTTCAAAGATAAAATGATGAAATGTTAAAAGAACTTGCTTGATGTTGTTTTTCTATATCACGTGATAAGATTACGTGAAGGAACCAGTGCTTAACAAGGTTAATTAAAGAAGCTGATTGTTATATGTCAAATTAATGTGTTAGATAATTACATAACTAAAAAAAACCGAGGAAAGTGCGGAGGATGGGCCATGGGTCCGTCCTACGGTTGGGTGGTCCCGGTTAGCCGGGAACTTTTCTCAAAAATCTCAAAGAACAGCGGAATGATCATCATCATCAAAAAGGAATAACGAGAACGATGACCTCGAGTTACATCTTACCCGATCTACGTTGTTTTAGGGGAACGGAATGGGACTATGCCTTATGGCAGAGAGGTTGAGCTTTGCATCCCTCTCGTTTCCCATTCTCCTTGAACCAAGTGCAGCGTGAATCCGCTTCGGACCTGGCGTTTCTGCGTAAAGTAGTTCGCTCGGGTCTGACGCTAGTTGCTATTAGCCAATGACCCATTAGGAAAACCCTAGTTCCGGTCGATCCTAAGCGGGAACGGCCAGGATACTTCCGCTACATGGCAGACGTGGGAAGAACTAGATCGCAAAACCCGTAACATTCCATGGGATTGCCGGGCGGAACCTTCTAGACATCCTTTCCGATGGACTGCTAAGACGTGTCCTGGATGATACTAGGGGACATGTTACAGGAATCTTCTTGGAGGCCTAATTCTATATTAGATGAGTTTCCTTTCTTAAGGGATACATTGGTGGTGGCTGAAGCCGATTGATTATGGAGCTAGTGATGATGTAGACATGATTAGGACAGCACGTTGTTTTAGATCAGTTTTTATCGTGCCTAATTTTCAGAATTAAGCTATCTACATGGGCTTAAAGTACTCTTCAAGAGCTTCGTTTTGATATATGGTACACCTCATCTGGACACTTCTACTAGAAGTTATGGCAGATTTGGTCCAGTAGGGTCTGTTTACACAACAAGCTGTCTATTTGGTTTTGAGATTATTTGTTGAAGACTTTATGGCTCCATATACTTTTGAAGTACTCTAGATCATGTATATAGCTGATTTCTACTCTCATTCTTCAATCTCAATCCATATAGTTGGTCATATTTCATTCATTTTCCATTTATAAAGTTGTAAAAATAGAGTAATATTTTGTTCTATCCATATTTTTCTACTCTTCCAGGTTTTTTTTTTAGGACAAAAACTTTTGGGAAGGGATGGATTGTAAGAAGCTGGGAATAAGGATTTAGTGTAAATAATATTGATATTACGCCATGTCACATTGACATTGGTATAAAAGGAGAGGACATGTAAATTTTCATAACTTTTTGACACATTAATACAATTACAGTCCTTCTCTTCCATCTTGCTCACAACTTCTATGGCTTCTCCCTCTTTCCTATCTTTCTCTCTCCAAATCTAGTCTTTCTCTCTCCTCATCACTCTTCTTCTCTCTTCCTGCAGTCTTTCTCTCTCTTCTGCAGTATTCTCTCTCCTCTTTCTCTCTCCCTAGTTCAGTCTCTGACAGTTTGTTGGTTTTAATGGTTAGTAAGTTAAATGCTAACCTTATTAACCTTATGACTAACTTAGTAACTCATAACTTACTAATTAACTTTACTAACTTACCAATTAATTGTTGAGATATCGAGCTCCACTCGTGATACGCCAGGGTGACCATTGTGTATTTATGTCACCGACTTATCAGTTGTGTAGACGCGGTTGGTACACCGCCCATGAATAATAGCTACATGACAGCTATCCTTATCTACTCTAGTTCGTGGCTCAGTTAGTATGCCACCTTAGTTAGTTGAGTTTGGTTTGAGACCCATATATAGGGTTCTTCTATTTCTTTGTATGTGAGTTCTTTTGGCTTACACAACTAAGAAGAGAAAAACTGTTTTCAGCCTCCACCCTTGTGTGTATTCCCCCATTGTGCAAGCAAGAAAGCTTCAAGTGAGACTCCTTCCTTCTCTCCCACAATCTTGACATGGTATCAGAGCCTTGTTCGTGGTAAGGAGCTCAAGAAAGCAAGCCAAGCTCGCGGTGTTCTGGTAAGAGGAGCAGTGTTGCTTTCATTTTCTGTTTTGGGAGCAGATCTCTGCAGGTAGCACAGCCGAAAAGTGCAGGAGTGCATTGTCTCAGGTTGAGATGCCCTTCGCGGTGAAGCAAGAGGGCAGTATATGCTGCGGGATTGGGCTTTAGCCCTTGGCGACCTTGTTTTTTTTATTTGAGGCCATTTCGGGGCCTGTTTTGGAGGCGGAAGTTTTCTGCACGCACTTAGGAAAAGGCCCAGTTTTATGCTGTGCAACCATTGTTCTACAGGTCGGTGAAAAGGTTCTGTAGAAATTGCATCGTATGCTTGTGCGCAGAGACATTGGGAGTTACAGAATCATCCCTGTTGCCTGTTTATGCAAAATCGTCACTAGGAAGTGACTGTGTGGTCAAATACCACTTTCGCCAGTTTTGCAGATTTACCCTTGTGAGAGTGAAGCTGTGTTTTTTGCAGTGACAGAATTTTTTGTAGTGTTCTGTAATGGCGTCTGATTCTCTTTCACAGATTGTCACTGAAAAGCTTGACAAGAACAACTTCCAAGCATGGAAGTTTAGAATGACGAATTTCCTTATGGGAAAAGGATATTGGGAATTTGTTGCAGGAAATGAAGAAGAACCAGTTCTTCCTGATGTTCCCAATCAACAGCAAATGCAGGCATTCAAAGCATGGCATGAGAGAGCCAGGAAAGTTATGTACTGGCTGTCTATCAGTATTTCAGACTCTATGATTGTGCATATTCAGGATGCAAGTACGCCAAAGGAGGCATGGGATACTCTCTCAAAAATGTATAGCACAAATACGCAAGCCAGGAAAATGCAGCTCAAGCAAGAGTTGCATAATGTGCAAAGAGAAAGTATGAGCATCAATGACTACCACATGAAGGTGAAGAAGATTGCAAATGCACTTGCTTTCATTGGGTCGCCAGTGGAAGATGATGATTTAGTTTCTGTGACCTTGAATGGTCTAGGAAAGGATTATGCACAGTTTCGGACATCCATTTCAGTTCGTGAAAGATTTCCTGATTTTGAGGAGTTGATTGCTCTTCTAATTTCTGAGGAGCAGAGAAATGGTGGTGCATCTTCTTCAAGAGGAACTTCAAAAGAAACTGTCTTCTACTCAAATGCTGGAAGAGGTAGAGGCAGAGGTAGAGGAGGCCGATTTGGAGGCCGTGGTAGAAATCAGAATATGCAACAAACTCAAGAAAACCAGTCCTATGGAGGAGGACGTGGTAACTCTAGAGGCAAGGGGAGCCAAAGAGGTCGTGGTGGATGGCAAAGATATCAAGATTGTGGGAGAGAAGGAAGGAGTCTCACTTGTAGCTTTCTTGCTTGCACAATGGAGGAAGACACACAAGGGTGGAGGCTGAAAACAGTTTTCCTCTTCTTAGTTGTGTAAGCCAAAAGAACTCTCATACAAAGAAATAGAAGAACCCTATATATGGGTCTCAAACCAAACTCAACTAACTAAGGTGGCATACTAACTGACCCACGAACTAGAGTAGATAAGGATAGCTATCATGTATCTATTATTCATGGGCGGTGTACTAACCGCGTCTGCAACTGACAAGCCGGTGACATAAATACACAACGGTCACCCTGGCGTATCATGAGTGGAGCTCGATATCTCAACACTCCCCCTCGAGCTCAATCCTAATTCCTCCACACCAAGCAGGTCTCTGAACTTGCGCAGCTTCTCTGCGCCCAATGCCTTCGTGAATATATCAGCTACCTGATCCTCTGTGCTGACATAAACTAGATCAATAAGACCTAGTAAAACCCTCTCTCGCACATAGTGATAATGCACCTCAATGTGCTTTGTTCTAGCATGATAGATTAGGTTATTTGCCAAGTGTATACTACTCATGTTGTCACAATAAATGACAACTGGCCCATCTGTAGACTGATGCATATCATAAAGTAGCTTATGCAACCAAGCTACCTCACATGCAGCCATTGCTGCACCCCTGTACTCAGCCTCTGTGCTCGACAAGGCGAGGCTGTTTCTTGCTGCTCCAAGTGACTGCAACACTCCCAAAAGAGAACACATATCCACTGGTAGATCGTCTATCAGAAATACTACCAGCCCAATCAGCATCAGTGTGTCCATGCAACTGTATCTGAACCCCAGTCTCATAAAATAGTCCATACTGCAATGTGGACTTCACATACCTGAGTATGCGTCTAGCCGCATCCAAATGTGGTTTCCTTGGAGCCTGCATAAAATGACTTACCAATCCAACAGCATAGCTCAAATCTGGCCTGGTAATAGTCATATAAATCAAGCTTCCTACTATGCGTCTGTACATAGTAGGGTCTTCCAGAAGCTCACCTACATCTGCGCTCAGCTTCACATTCTGCTCCAAAGGAACTGAAATAGGCTTACAGCCTGTCATCCCATATTTGGACAGCATGTCCAATCCATACTGCCTTTGCAAGAGCTGTATCCCACTTGGTGATCTAATCACCTCAATGCCCAAGAAATAATGCAGCTCTCCCAAATCCTTCATCTCAAACTTCTGCTTCAATAGCATTTTCACATGAAAGATATCTTCATCACTGTCACCTGTCATAATCAAATCATCAACATAAATGACAAGTAGCATAATACCTTTCTCTGTTTTTCTCACATAAAGTGAGAAATCTGCCTTGGAAATCTGAAAGCCAATAGTGACAAGATACTGTCCTATCTTGTCAGACCATGCTCTAGGTGCTTGCTTCAAGCCATACAAGGCTTTCTTCAACCTGCAAACAAACTCAGGATAAACAGCATGCACATAACCTGGTGGCTGCTCCATATAGACCTCTTCTTGCAAATCACCATGCAAGAAGGCATTCTTTACATCCATCTGATGTAAAGACCATCCCTTTGATGCTGCCATAGCAATGACTGCTCTTACGGTTGCCATCCTTGCAACCGGACTGAATGTTTCTTCATAGTCAATGCCATATGTTTGTGCATACCCCTTGACTACTAATCTTGCCTTGTATCTGTTCACAGAACCATCAGCATTGTGCTTCACCTTATAAACCCACTTACAGCCAATTGCATTATTACCTTTAGGCAAAGGTACCAATTCCCATGTAGCGTTTGCTTCCAAGGCATCCATTTCTTCATCCATGGCTTTCTCCCATTTTTCTTTTCCCATGGCTTGCTCAAAAGAAGTGGGTTCTGGTTCCTGTATCACCTTGACCATATATGCATAGTGAATGGCTGTAAATCCATCATATTTCAGCCTATCCACAGGATACCTAACTCTGGTAAACCTGCGCAAAGTGGGTTCACTCCCAGGTGCTCTCAAAACATCCCTGGTCTTCCTTACTCCAGGTGTAACAATAGAAGGAATACCCAACTCATCATCAATGCTCTGTTCTGAGCCACTGCATTCACCATCCACATAAGAGTGACCTGCATTCACATCAAACATGGGCTGATCAACCTTCTCTTTTCCTTTTTGTGATACCTGCATACCACTATCTGCATTACTTTGAGAAGATTCTCCTGATCTCAATCTGCCTGTCCATGGCGAAGACTGTGAACCACTTCTAGAGGACGCTCCAGGTCCACTAATATTTTGTGACTGCTGCTGTGAATTCTGTGCAGCATTACCATTTTGTGCATCTACATCATTAATCACATTTACTGGTTTATACCAGCTACTCATCTCATAAAAAACAACATCTCTGCTCACTGTAAACTTACGAGTAGAAGGGTTATAGCATCTGTACCCTTTTTGCTGCAAAGAGTAACCAATAAAGATGCACTTCTCAGCTTTTGGATCCAACTTGGATCTCAGCTCATCTGGCACATGTACATAGGCAATGCAACCAAAAATTTTCAAATGAGAAATATCTGGTTTCCTACCAGTATACCTCTCCTCTGGAGTCATTCCATGTATTGCTGCAGTGGGAGTCATGTTCATTATGTAGACTGCTGTAGCAACTGCTTCAGCCCAATAAAAATCTGGCAAGTCTTTTTCATTGAGCATGGCACGAGATACCTCTCCAATATGCCTGTTTTTCCTTTCTACAATTCCATTTTGTTGTGGGGTATAACTGCATGAATATTGCTGCTTTATGCCATGCTCTTGCAAGAACTTTGCAAACTCATTTGAGAGGTACTCTCCCCCTCCATCTGACCTCAGGCATTTGATTTGCAGACTTGTTTCTTTTTCAGCCATAGCTTTAAGGGTTTTGAAATGCCCAAAAACTTCACTTTTCTTTTTCATAAAATACACCCAAATTTTTCTGCTATAGTCATCAATAAAACTGACAAAATAATGACAGCCTCCAAGAGATGCAGCTTTAGTAGTCCACACATCAGAGTGGATTAATTCCAATGGCTTCTCACTCTCTTGAACATGTCTAGGAAATGGTTTCCTTGCCTGTTTTCCAAACTGACAGGCTTCACATACCTTATGCATTTCTGCAACCTTGAATTTTGGCAATCCTGCAACAATATTTTGGGCCTGCATTGATTTAAGTCGCTGTACATTAACATGACCAATGCGTTTATGCCAGATATCAATATCTGCAACTACACCGGTCCCATGTGCAAACATTGCTGCACTCAATTCAGACATGTCTGCATCCAACGTAAACATTCTGCCCTTCTTCTTTCCTTTTGCTATCAAGCGACCTTTATTTTTCATATCCTCAACAAAGCATCCATGAGGATTAAATCTGACCTGCAAGCCCTGCTCAACCATTTGACCGACAGAAACCAGATTCTTGGTGATATTCGGGACATGAAATACATCGGACAGGTATTTCTTTTTTCCATCCTGCATAGACAAGGGAATTTTTCCAATCTGCACAATAGGATGTGCAGTATCATCACCTGAGTCAACATACCATACATCCATTCATGACCTGTCATGTGGTTTGATGAACCTGAGTCAACATACCATACATCATTGCTTTCTTCTGTACTTGTCACAGAATTGTTCATGTGCTGCACCATGAACAAATGCTCATTTCTGTCATCACCCTGTCTGCTAGAAGATGCATAACTTCCTTGTTGCAGTTTTCCATTCATGATGTCATTTTGCTTTTTATAGCAGTCTTTAGCCATATGACCCATTTTACCACAGTAGTAGCATTCAACATTACTGTTTGCATTTTGACCTCTTTGCCATCCACCACGACCTCTTTGGCTCCCCCTACCTCTAGAGTTACCACGTCCTCCTCCATAGGACTGGTTTTCTTGAGTTTGCTGCATTTTCTGATTTCTACCACGGCCTCCAAATCGGCCTCCTCTACCTCTGCCTCTACCTCTTCCAGCATTTGAGTAGAAGACAGCTTCTTTTGAAGTTCCTCCTGAAGAAGATGCACCACCATTTCTCTGTTCCTCAGAAATTAGAAGAGCAATCAACTCCTCAAAATCAGGAAATCGTTCACGAACTGAAATGGATGTCCGAAACTGTGCATAATCCTTTCCTAGACCATTCAAGGTCACAGAAACTAAATCATCATCTTCCACTGGTGACCCAATGGAAGCAAGTGCATCTGCAATCTTCTTCACCTTCATATGGTAGTCGTTGATGCTCATATTTTCTCTTTGCACATTGTGCAACTCTTGCTTGAGCTGCATTTTCCTGGCTTGCGTATTTGTGCTATACATTTTTAACAAAGTATCCCATGCCTCCTTTGGCGTACTTGCATCCTGAATATGCACAATCATAGAGTCTAAAATGCTGATAGACAGCCAATACATAACTTTCCTGGCTCTCTCATGCCATGCTTTAAATGCCTGCATTTGCTGTTGATTGGGAACATCAGGAAGAACTGGTTCTTCTTCATTTCCTGCAATAAATTCCCAATATCCTTTTCCCATAAGGAAATTCGTCATTCTAAACTTCCATGCTTGGAAGTTGTTCTTGTCAAGCTTTTCAGTGACAATCTGTGAAAGAGAATCAGATGCCATTACAGAACACTGCAAAAAATTCTGTCACTGCAAAAACCACAGCTTCACCCTCACAAGGGAAAATCTGCACAACTGGCGAAAGTGGTATTTGACCACACAGTCACTTCCTAGTGACGATTTTGCATCAACAGGCAACAGGGATGATTCTGTAGCTCCCAATGTCTCTGTGCACAAGCATACAATGCAATTTTTACAGTAACTATTCACCGACCTGTAGAACAGTGGCTGCACAGCATAAAACTGGGCCTTTTCCTGAGCGCGTGCAGAAAACTTCCGCCTCCAAAACAGGCCCCGAAATGGCCTCAAATCAAAAAAATAAGGAAGGAGGGCTAAAGACCTCTCCCGCAGCATATACTGCCCTCTTGCTTCACCGCGAAGGGCGTCTCAACCTGAGACAATGCACTCCTGCACTTTCCGGCTGTGCTACCTGCAGAGATCTGCTCCCAAAACAGAAAATGAAAGCAACACTGCTCCTCTTACCAGAACACCGCGAGCTTGGCTTGCTTTCTTGAGCTCCTTACCATGAACAAGGCTCTGATACCATGTCAAGATTGTGGGAGAGAAGGAAGGAGTCTCACTTGTAGCTTTCTTGCTTGCACAATGGAGGAAGACACACAAGGGTGGAGGCTAAAAACAATTTTCCTCTTCTTAGTTGTGTAAGCCAAAAGAACTCTCATACAAAGAAATAGAAGAACCCTATATATGGGTCTCAAACCAAACTCAACTAACTAAGGTGGCATACTAACTGACCCACGAACTAGAGTAGATAAGGATAGCTATCATGTATCTATTATTCATGGGCGGTGTACCAACCGCGTCTGCAACTGACAAGCCGGTGACATAAATACACAATGGTCACCCTGGCGTATCATGAGTGGAGCTCGATATCTCAACAAAAGAGACCAAAATGCAAACAGCAATGTTGAATGCTACTATTGTGGTAAAATGGGTCATATGGCTAAAGACTGCTATAAAAAGCAGAATGACATCATGAATGGAAAACTGCAACAAGGGAATTATGCATCTTCTAGTAGACAGGGTGATGACAGAAATGAGCATTTGTTTATGGTGCAGCACATGAACAATTCTGTCACAAGTGCAGAAGAAACCAGTGATGTATGGTATGTTGACTCAGGTGCATCAAACCACATGACAGGTCATGCAGAATGGATGGAGGATGCAAGGAAAATGGAAAAACCAGGATTTGTGGAGACTGGTGATGATACTGCACATCCGATTGTGCAGATTGGAAAAATTTCTTTGTCTATGCAGGATGGGAAAAAGAAATACTTGTCCGATGTATTTCATGTCCCGAATATCACCAAGAATCTGGTTTCTGTTGGTCAAATGGTTGAGCAGGGCTTGCAGGTCAGATTTAATCCTCATGGATGCTTTGTTGAGGATATGAAAAATAAAGGTCGCTTGATAGCAAAAGGAAAGAAGAAGGGCAGAATGTTTACATTGGATGCAGACATGTCTGAATTGAGTGCAGCAATGTTTGCACATGGGACCGGTGTAGTTGCAGATATTGATATCTGGCATAAACGCATTGGTCATGTTAATGTACAGCGACTTAAATCAATGCAGGCCCAAAATATTGTTGCAGGATTGCCTAAATTCAAGGTTGCAGAAATGCATAAGGTATGTGAAGCCTGTCAGTTTGGAAAACAGGCAAGGAAACCATTTCCTAGACATGTTCAAGAGAGTAAGAAGCCATTGGAATTAATCCACTCTGATGTGTGGACTACTAAAGCTGCATCTCTTGGAGGCTGTCATTATTTTGTCAGTTTTATTGATGACTATAGCAGAAAAGTTTGGGTGTATTTTATGAAAAAGAAAAGTGAAGTTTTTGGGCATTTCAAAACTCTTAAAGCTATGGTTGAAAAAGAAACAGGCCTGCAAGTAAAATGCCTAAGGTCAGATGGAGGGGGAGAGTACCTCTCAAATGAGTTTGCAAAGTTCTTGTAGGAGCATGGCATAAAGCAGCAATATTCATGCAGTTATACCCCACAACAAAATGGAATTGCCGAAAGGAAAAACAGGCATATTGGAGAGGTATCTCGTGCCATGCTCAATGAAAAAGACTTGCCAGATTTTTATTGGGCTGAAGCAATTGCTACAGCAGTCTACATAATGAACAGAACTCCCACTGCAGCAATACATGGAATGACTCCAGAGGAGAGGTATACTGGTAGAAAACCAGATATTTCTCATTTGAAAATTTTTGGTTGCATTGCCTATGTACATGTGCCAGATGAGTTGAGATCCAAGTTGGATCCAAAAGCTGAGAAGTGCATCTTTATTGGTTACTCTCTGCAGCAAAAAGGGTATAGATGCTATAACCCTTCTACTCGTAAGTTTACAGTGAGCAGAGATGTTGTTTTTGATGAGATGAGTAGCTGGTATAAACCAGTAAATGTGATTGATGATGTAGATGCACAAAATGGTAATGCTGCACAGAATTCACAGCACCAGTCACAAAATATTAGTGGACCTGGAGCGTCCTCTAGAAGTGGTTCACATTCTTCGCCATGGACAGGCAGATTGAGATCAGGAGAATCTTCTCAAAGTAATGCAGATAGTGGTATGCAGGTATCACAAAAAGGAAAAGAGAAGGTTGATCAGCCCATGTTTGATGTGAATGCAGGTCACTCTTATGTGGATGGTGAATGCAGTGGCTCAGAACAGAGCATTGATGATGAGTTGGGTATTCCTTCTATTGTTACACCTGGAGTAAGGAAGACCAGGGATGTTTTGAGAGCACCTGGGAGTGAACCCACTTTGCGTAGGTCTACCAGAGTTAGGTATCCTGTGGATAGGCTGAAATATGATGGATTTACAGCCATTCACTATGCATATATGGTCAAGGTGATATAGGAACCAGAACCCACTTCTTTTGAGCAAGCCATGGGAAAAGAAAAATGGGAGAAAGCCATGGATGAAGAAATGGATGCCTTGGAAGCAAATGCTACATGGGAATTGGTACCTTTGCCTAAAGGTAAAAATGCAATTGGCTGTAAGTGGGTTTATAAGGTGAAGCACAATGCAGATGGTTCTGTGAACAGATACAAGGCAAGATTAGTAGTCAAGGGGTATGCACAAACATATGGCATTGACTATGAAGAAACATTCAGTCCGGTTGCAAGGATGGCAACCGTAAGAGCAGTCATTGCTATGGCTGCATCAAAGGGATGGTCTTTACATCAGATGGATGTAAAGAATTCCTTCTTGCATGGTGATTTGCAAGAAGAGGTCTATATGGAGCAGCCACCAGGTTATGTGCATGCTGTTCATCCTGAGTTTGTTTGCAGGTTGAAGAAAGCCTTGTATGGCTTGAAGCAAGCACCTAGAGCATGGTCTGACAAGATAGGACAGTATCTTGTCACTATTGGCTTTCAGATTTCCAAGGCAGATTTCTCACTTTATGTGAGAAAAACAGAGAAAGGTATTATGCTACTTGTCATTTATGTTGATGATTTGATTATGACAGGTGACAGTGATGAAGATATCCTTCATGTGAAAATGCTATTGAAGCAGAAGTTTGAGATGAAGGATTTGGGAGAGCTGCGTTATTTCTTGGGCATTGAGGTGATTAGATCACCAAGTGGGATACAGCTCTTGCAGAGGCAGTATGGATTGGACATGCTGTCCAAATATGGGATGACAGGCTGTAAGCCTATTTCAGTTCCTTTGGAGCAGAATGTGAAGCTGAGCACAGATGCGGGTGAGCTTCTGGAAGACCCTACTATGTACAGATGCATAGTAGGAAGTTTGATTTATATGACTATTACCAGGCCAGATTTGAGCTATGCTGTTGGATTGGTAAGTCAGTTTATGCAGGCTCCAAGGAAACCGCATTTGGATGCGGCTAGATGCATACTCAGGTATGTGAAGTCCACATTACAGTATGGACTATTTTATGAGACTGGGGTTCAGATACAGTTGCATGGATACACTGATGCTGATTGGGCTGGTAGTATTTCTGATAGACGATCTACCAGTGGATATGTGTTCTCTTTTGGGAGTGCTGCAGTCACTTGGAGCAGCAAGAAACAGCCTATAGTTGCCTTGTCGAGCACAGAGGCTGAGTACAGGGGTGCAATAATGGCTGCATGTGAGGTAGCTTGGTTGCATAAGCTACTTTATGATATGCATCAGCTTACAGATGGGCCAGTTGTCATTTATTGTGACAACATGAGTAGTATACACTTGGAAAATAACTCAGTCTATCATGCTAGAACAAAGCACATTGAGGTGCATTATCACTATGTGCGGGAGAGGGTTTTACTAGGTCTTATTGATCTAGTTTATGTCAGCACAGAGGATCAGGTAGCTGACATATTTATGAAGGCATTGGGGGCAGAGAAGCTACGCAAGTTCAGAGACCTGCTTGGTGTGCAGGAATTGGGATTGAGCTCGAGGGGGAGTGTTGAGATATCGAGCTCCACTCGTGATACGCCAGGGTGACCGTTGTGTATTTATGTCACCGACTTGTCAGTTGTGCAGACGCGGTTGGTACACCGCCCATGAATAATAGCTACATGACAGCTATCCTTATCTACTCTAGTTCGTGGCTCAGTTAGTATGCCACCTTAGTTAGTTGAGTTTGGTTTGAGACCCATATATAGGGTTCTTCTATTTCTTTGTATGTGAGTTCTTTTGGCTTACACAACTAAGAAGAGGAAAACTATTTTCAGCCTCCATCCTTGTGTGTATTCCCCCATTGTGCAAGCAAGAAAGCTTCAAGTGAGACTCCTTCCTTCTCTCCCACAATCTTGACATTAATGTATAAACTAACCTTATAAATTAACTAACATTTATTGGAGGCATAGGAATATTACAAAGGTCTTCAATACTAACCTCTTGAAACTAGAGAAGAAGGGCTCAACCTTCATGATTAGTCTTTCTAAAGTATAGGAGTAGCTATTTGAATCATAACATGAAGCATAGAAGGTAGATTTTTCCTGATAATCAATTTCTAGAATAGCCTACAAAATGTGGTGTAGTCTACACTAGTTTCTTGCTACTCAACACAAAATCAATTTGGCTTAGTAAGGTGTTTAATCTTTTAAAAATAAAGTGGAGAATCCTGCTTGGTAAGTCTCTTGAATAGCAAAAGCCATGGGAGGAAGATATGAGTAAGATTATGTAATATTTCTGTTGATAATATTTCTAACCCATGCGATAGTCATGCAAGGGAATTCCAACATCAAAAATACACTGATGGTGTGATTTTCAAATTATCCACAACGTATCTTGATCTCCACTTGCATAAATGAGTTAAAAGAAAATACCCGTTTAGTTACGTGGGAACCTCCTCTTAGGAGGCCAAAAGGATAAACTTTAGGAATAATGGAAAAAAAATTTATTCCCCCCCTTCCCCCAGCCGACTGTCGTGCTGGAGGGGAGGGGAATAGCAAGGATGACTGAGCATCCTTGCTGGATGCCATAGAGAGGATGAAACCCATGCATTGGACCGCGTGGTGGAGGGGAGGTACCTCTCCCTCTCCCATATAAACCTCGTGTGGGGAAGGAGAGGGGGAAGGTGGTCGTGTGAAGAGGAGAAAAGAGGCGGAAATTATCGTCACACTATTGACGCTGCAACCGAGAGGAGGAGCGACGTCGAGAGGAAGAGGAGAGGGAGTGGGAGAGGAGGAGAAGGGAAGGGTCGAGAGAGGAGTTCAGCCACGCGGCTCTGCGCCACACCACAAGGGAGGAGCACCTCTGAAGTTCCGCCATGGCCCTGCCCGCCAGAAATCCGCCGTCAGATTCATCCTCTCTCTCCTCCACGTGTGTTAAATCCTCTTACAGAAGCTTCCAAGAAGCTTCTTGGAAGCTTCTAAGGGGAGGGATCTAAGCCCCCCTTCCTATACCCTTTATTAACCTTTCCCCCCTCCCGGTTTAAATCCTTTTTAAGGGCCTTCTTAGACCCTTTCCCCTGGTTCAAATCCACCTTAAACCCCCCCGTGTTTAACCTATAACCCCCCTTCTTGTGCTTTTCTTTTGAAACCCCTTTTTCACCCCCTCGTGTCCCCTTTTTACACACCCTTTTTCCCCTCGTGCACTAAGCCCCTTCCACCCCCTTGTATTCCCTTTTAATGTTTTTTCCCCTGGGGTTTCTAAATCCCCCTAAGCCCTCTTCATCCCCCTTATGATCCCTTCGCCCATTTGTTCTTCTCCCCCATGGGTTTTAAAACCCCTAAAGTCCTTTTCACTCCCGTGTCCAAAATTTTCCCAAGGCCTCTTCTTACGCCTTCTGGAACCACACCCACACACCCTTTTTTCCTGTGTATATACCCTATAAGGCCTTTTCTTTAGGCTTTGTAAACCTTTTTCCCCAAAAGGAACTAAGACCTTAAAAGTCTTATTACCCCTTCTCGTGGATAGACCCTTAACTGTTCCTTGCCTTTCCAAAATACCCTTGGGACTTGGTTTCTCCCCTGCTTGACAAAGTGAAGAAGAGTATTGAGGTGCAAGGGAGCCATGGTGGAATTCCGAAAAGGAGTGGAAAGCTGCTTCCACGTTCGAAGGACTACAACTACGATGCCTCCTAAGAAAGTCCAAGGAGTAGCTGCGGGAGGGTCATCTCCCGGTATCCATGTGGATATCTCACTCCAAACCCAGCTTTTTTCTTCTTAATTTTATATCGGTTTTAATTTAATCGTGCAAGATGAATTGTTAGGGATAAGATATATTTTGTCCTAGTTATTTACGACGAAGGAATTTAGTTTAATTGAACATGCAAAATAAATAAAGTATAAACATAGTTTTCCTTCAAATAGCATTATGCATTGAAACAAATCATGAGCCAGATTATTTACCCACTAAAGTAGTATACTTCGGTTAAGTCTGGAAGATATAAAACCACATCTTGCACTATTAACCCCTATTCTTTTTATAACAAGTCATCATGGAAGGTGTGAATCATGAAAGATTTCTTACGTTGCTTAAACTCTAGAAAGTTATCATTGCTAACTGCATAACTTAGCAAGGAAAAGATTGCTTATTTGGCATGAGTTTTGTTCGCAAGGAAAAAGGAAGATTAATTGAATTTACCTAACCTCAAATCAATAAAGTTTAGGATTGAAAAATCAATTGACACATAGATAACAAATCGTGTGGAGGTGATCTCGATATTACCTTCTAAAAGTTAACCAAATTAATATAAACTTAGAAATACCTATGCTGCGAAATATTCATTGGGAATGATTTAAAATCCAAGAAACATTTATACCTTAAATACTTGCCCACATTCCCTGATTGTAGGGTCAGTAAATCATAAACGTAAAAGAACTAGGGTTTGTCCCTGAGTTTCTTAAAGGAAATAATAAAAGCTAGGAAACCCTAGGTCTGACAAACGTCAGCTTAAAGAAACTGAAACAGATTGTTTCATCGCATAGTACGATGCAGGACTTGCGCAGCAAGTATGAAGTCATATGGCCTTGTGATTGATTCACAAGAAGAAAGGTTAAATACCCTCAACAAGGATGGCGGATCCTTATGCAAGTTATCTTGCAAAAGGATGTATTCTTTGATATATTCCTTATAAGTAAGGAAGGTTAAAAATCGGAAACTAAAGTAACCAATGAACTTTAGGGTTGACCAAGTTGGGTTAATAGGGTACGCCCTAACCCAGAATATAAAGGATCTTGCCAAGTTGCAAGGCACCCCAGATCGAGTGCTAGATGCATTCAAAAGGAAAGATTCCTTCCTTAACAGTTTGCCAACAACAAAAATCGATTAATGGAAATGTTTGTGCTTGCTAGAGATTTTAGAGCACTGTTTGACTTGTTTGACCAATGAGTTACAAAGTAAATAAATATCTATACTTCAAGTTGAAGGCCTGAAGGGAGTGGCAGCTTCAGTTACCCCCGACTGCCTACCTGACCCTAACCAAGAGGGTTGTTGACCGCGCCGGGAACGTGGACCGAACCCGCCGTGAGAGGTCTCTCCGTTGAGCCCTACTTGGAGCAGGAGGACGCTTGGGTGCCAGGGGGGCTCCGGCCATAAATCGCTCGCCTTCCGGGTCCTGCACAAGAGGCTAACGTGACTCGGGATTGGATCTCGAGGCCCGCATACTAGTCTACGGGCGGAAACTTGAAATAGTGATCCCTGTGGATTGCTAGATAGCCTTCGGGCGGATTATGGACAAGCCTACGGGCGGAACTCCTTGTATTTTAAAGATAAATATGATGATATGTTAATAAAGCACTTCTCTGATATTGTTTTTCTATGTCACGTGATAAGGTTACATGAAGGAACCACTGCTTAACATATTAATTAAAGAAGCTGGTTGTTACATGTCCAACTAATGTGTTAGATAATTACATAACTAAAACAAACCGAGGAAAGTGCGGAGGATGGGCCATAGGTCCGTCCTACGGTTGGGTCGTCCCGGTTGGCCGAGAACTTTTCTCAAATCTTGAAGAACAGCGGGATGATCGTCAAAGGACACGAACAACGAAAGCATTGACTTAGAGTTATGTCTTACCCGATTTACGTTGTTTTAGGGGAACGGAATGGGACTATGCCTTATGCCAGAGAGGTTGAGCTTTGCATCCCTCTCGTTTTCCATTCTCCTTGAACCAAGTGCAGCATGAATCCGCTTCAAACATGGCGTTTCTGTGTAAAGTAGTTTGCTTGGGTCCGACGCTAGTTGCTATTAGGAAATGACCAATCAGGAAAACCCTAATTCCGGTCGATCCCAAGTGGGAATGGCCAGAATACTTCCGCTACGTGGCAGACATGGAAAGCCCTAGATCGCAAATCTCGTAACATTCCATGGGAGTGCCGGGTGGAGCTTTCTAAGACATCCTTTCCGATGGACTGCTAAGACGTGTCCTGGATGATACTAGTGGACACGTTACAGTTGGTATCAGAGCCGACCAACAACGGAATTGTTTTTATGAAATCTCAATGAAATGAAGTAAAGAAATTATTGCTATCCAAACATTTCCTTACCTTAAATGCTGTCTTACAGAATTACGAAGCGTGGAACAAGTTCTTGGTATTTCGAGTCATGTTTATGACTGCAATGCATTCTCCGCTTTATAGACAAAGAATTGGGATGATGAACATCCTGGGGAAGATCTATAATCCATCACCTTTGTACATGGAACGAAGATGGATGGGTGCTTCAAGAATCTACTATATAGCCGCCCACCGGTTTGCTTATCTATAGACCAACCTAAAGAGGATCAAGTGGTTGGAAGACCTGAAAGTCGTGAAGCTCTTCATTTTTGTGGAAGCTCACGTAAATTCAACTTTACATATTCAAGGTCAGAAGGTTGAGATGAACTCATATGTATATGAGGAAGTAACCCGTGTAATCCCCGCTGATAGGATAAAGGTTTGGGCCACCATGAGAAGTATAGATTCCAACGGAAAGGATATCCTGAACTTCTAATGACTTATCAATTCCTAAAGATCCATGACCCAAAACCCTACTATTATACAGTTTTTGTAGATAAATGCAATACAACGTTGTTCTCCTCAAATTAAATGTAAAAATTGGCTTATCATCGCATGAAACGTTGTATTCGAAAGGGCTATGCCCATATAAATACAAATAAAGACTTCTTTTATCAATATCTAGCTGTGCATAAGAGTTGATAAAAAGTTAAGTAGCTACATTGTTTACAAGATAGCTGAATTAAAGATGTAATATAAGCTAACATCGAATATCGTATAATAACGTTAAGAAAACCTTTATTCAGGCACAACCCCAGGTACAGGTTCCTAATTCGCCTCCTACATCAACAACTGCTGTGATCCAAGAGAAGAAGTTCCTTCTCAAGCAGATTAAGCCACCCGAGTTTGACAAAAGAGGCAGATTTGTCCAGGCTGATGCTAAAATTTGTATTGAATCCATGGAGGATTACTTTCAAGCAGCCGGTACGGCACCCACCAATCAGGCTATGCTCGCCAAGTTAAAGCTCACCGGCGAAGCTAGACTTTGGTGGAAGCAATGGTGCAGGGATCAAGGGATCATAGAGGGATCCGTTACCTGGGAGAAGCTAAAGAAAGCCGTGCAAAGAAGATACTTACCACCTGCATATTGCACGCAGAAAATGAACGAGTTCTACGAGCTAAAACAGCTAGTACTCACTCTTGACGCATAATACTCTAAATTCATCTCATGTTTAAAGTATGCGCCACAGATGGACATGACACAGCAAGTGTCCAAATTTTGTGCGGGCTTAAATCCACTAGTAAATACCCGTCTCAAATCTATGCGTCCATCAGATCTTCAGGATGCACTCATTCAAGCGGCGCCTATAATTCAGGAGGTGCAAGCTAGACCAAGGGGTAACAAAACTTGGTCTTATAATGACCCGAATAGAGGAGCATTCAGACCTCAAATGAAGAGAGTTCAAGGTCATAATTAGAGACAAAGAAAGAAAGCAAGGACGAATAACGTCAACAACTTTGTTTCTACTCAAAGTAATGGCCAAAACCTCCGTTGTTTCCACTGCAACGAACCCGATCACTTCAAGAGGCAATGTCCCAAGTTTGGTGGAGGACATCACCAAGCACCTTTCCAAGGAACAGGCTGTGGTCAAGGAGCCACTACCTGAGGAAGAGGGAGAACCGCCTGCATTGCCAATAGGCAAATGTGCGAAGAAGAAGAAGAGGAAGATCCGACCATGGAGGCAGAATTCGAAAGAGCGACAGTCCATGCCGCTTTACACAAAAAAGGGCCGAATCGCCAGTTCTCGGTGATTCAGACACCATCACACTATCAAGGTAAAGGTTTCAAGACCTCGATTGATTGTGGCAGTACACATTCCTTTATCTCACCAGCATGTGCAAAAAGATTAGGAATAGCCACAGTAGAAGCACCTATCCTGCTTGTGGAATTGGCAAATGGTCGTGAGGTTACTTGTACCAGGGAAACTGCTAAGGTGAATTCTTTTTGGGAGGAAAGAAGACTTCGGTTAAATTCAGAGTCATGAATTTAGGTATCCATGAGTGTCTACTCGGAATGGATTGGCTTAGGCCCAATGACGCCGACATTCACTGTGGAAAGGGTCAAGTTTCCTTTCGAAACTCTGAAAGGGAATTAGTCACAACTCAAGGCAAGGCTGGAGTGCCGAGAATCCAATTGGCCAAAGTATCTCGGATCATAAAAGGAGTCAGAAAAGGATTACGTGTTTACTTGATCAAACTCCACAAATTAGATCAAAAGCAAGAGTCTCATGAAGGACCTTCTTGGCTAAAGGAATACGCGGACGTATTCCCTGAAGACTTGACCGAACTTCCGCCTCAAAGAGAAGTGGATCATGAGATTAGGTTAGTACCTGGAGCTGCGCCAATTGCAAAGAGACCTTATAGAATGTCCATACCAGAAGCAATTGAGTTGAAGGAACAACTCAAGCAACTGCTAGATCAGGGCTACATTCAGCCTAGCAATTCACCGTGGGAAGCTCCAGTACTATTCCAGAAAAAGAAAGATGGGACACTTCGACTATGTATTGATTACCGAGGGTTGAATCAATCAACAGTCAAGAACAAGTATCCTATTCCTAGAATTGATGAGCTTCTTGATCGTCTTCAGGGTGCAAAGATCTTCTCCAAGATTGATCTCAAGTCAAGTTACTATCAGATAAGGATCAAGGAAGAAGATATCCCAAAGTCAGCCTTCAATACAAGATATGAGCACTTTGAGTTCCTAATTATGTCATTCAGGCTTACGAATGCACCTTCCACCTTCAATAGGTTAATGCAGGATATCTTTAGGCCATATCTTGATGATTTCGTGCTTGTCTTCTTCGATGACACTTTAGTCTATTCTAAATAGGAGGAAGATCATGAACCTCAACTTTAGATTGTCCTTGAGACAATGAGGTCGCATAAGCTGTATGCTAAAATGAAGAAGTGTGCATTCTTCAAGCATCAGATTGAATATCTGGGATTCATAGTATCAGTAGAAGGAATCTCAGTGGACCCAACCAAGGTCAGAGATGTGCTTGAGTGGCCAATACCAGTATCTGTCAAAGAGATACGTAGCTTTCTTGGATTGACAGGATGGTATAGGGTCTTCATCAAAACCTATGCTTTGATTGCAGCACCTCTGACGGACTTACTAAGGAAGCAAACTTCCATTGCATAGTCAACTCCTGAACAAAATAGCTTCGATAGATTGAAGCAAAGTTTGGTATCAACACCTATTCTAAAACTTTCAGACCTCAATAAGGAGTTCGAGGTAGTAACTGATGCTAGCATTCTTGCCTTGGGATGTGTACTTATGCAGGAAAGTCATCTAGTAGCATACTCTTCAAGGAAATTGAAGAGTCATGAAAAGAACTATGCTACGCATGATCTCGAATTACTAGCTGTCATCCATTCTCTAAAGCTTTGGAGAAGACACTATCTATTGGGTAACAAGTTTACTCTAGTAACCGACCATAAGAGTCTCAAATGGATCTTTACCCAGAACGAGCTCAACATGAGGCAACGTCGGTGGATTGAAGTGTTGGAGGAATATGACTTTTAAATCAAGTACCTACCAGGGAAAGAGAATGTAGTTGCCGATGCACTTAGTCGCAAGGCATTCCTAAATTCCCTAATCTTGCAAAATCCATCAACGGCCAGATCTCTAGCTACAAAAGTATCTATATCAAACAACCCTATACTTGAGTTAGCTAGAGAGGAAGCATGTCATGATTTGGCCTACCAATCAATGCTAAAGGAGATCTCTATCAAGGATCAGAACAAAAATTTGCAGGCTAAGTATCAGGAATTTTCCATTAATAGTGGACTTGTCTACTATAGAACAAGGCTGTGTATACCAGCAAGCCAGTCACTTAAGCAGAAGATATTGTGGGAAGCTCATGATTCTCCTTTCACAGGACATCCTGGCTATGCTAAGACTCTTAATGCAGTTAGGAAGAGCTACCATTGGGAGAGGCTCAAAGGTGATGTTCTCAAATATGTCACCGAGTGTTTGTCTTGCCAATGTATCAAAGCCGAACATGTCATGATGCCACGGAAACTGCAACCGCTTGACATTCCCCAAATGAAATGGGAATTCATCAGTATGGATTTTGTTGTAGGCCTACCCCAAGTCCAGGGAGGATAAAACTCCATCATGGTTGTGGTCGACATGCTTACTAAGGTTGCACACCTTATTCCAGTGAAGACAAACTATAAAGCCTCAGACATTGCAAGATTTTTTATCAAGGAGGTATTCAAGCTACATGGTTTACCCAGAAGAATCATTAGTGATCGTGATTCTCTTTTCACATCTCACTTCTGGAGAGCTATCTTTGAAGCTATTGGGACTCAACTCTGTTTTAGCACTGCCTACCATCCCCAAACAAATGGCCAAACAGAGCGAGTAAATCAAGTCATCGAGAATATGCTAAGGGCATACTGCTGTCGAGAACCGAAGAGGTGGATTCACTACTTGCCTTTAGTAGAATTTGCATACAATGCTTCTTACCAGCAGAGCATTCAGATGACCCCTTTCCAAGCATTGTATGGTCATGACTGTCGAAGTCCCCTAAACTTTTCTGATCCAACCTTAAGGGTTGAAGCTTCAAGACAGATGTTGGAAGAGATGGATGATCAAATAAAGTCAATAAGACAGGACATACAAGCGGCCAAGGATAGACAGAAGGCATACGCGGATTTGAAGCGTGAAGACAGGGTCTTCGAAGAAGGAGACATGGTCTTCATTCGCGTACGCCCTAAAAAGAGTTCTCTATCCTTAAGAGATTGCAAGAAGCTAAGTCCAAGGTATTGTGGGCCATACAAAATCCTAAAATGCCTAGGACCTAATGCTTATAAGCTGCAACTCCCTGAGAACCTAAAAGTTCATAATGTATTCATTATCAGCTTATTGAAAAAGTATGTACCTAATCCTAATCACCTACTTGATGACCAGCAAGTTGTAATGCCTAGTCAAGGAGTCCATGAGCCAAGGCCTGATAGGATCTTAGATGTTAGGGAGAGACAATTAAGATCCAGAACCTTGAGAGAATGTCTCGTCCAGTGGAAAGATTATCCCCATGAGGATGCCACTTGGGTAGATGAAGGCACTCTCAACCATCAATACCCCCAGTTTATCTCGAGATGAGGACATCTCGATTCCTTTAAGGAGGAGAGAATGTAATATTTCCATTGATAATATTTCTAACCCATGTGATAGTCATGCAAGGGAATTCCAACATAAAAAATACACTGATGGTGTAATTTTCAAATTATCCACAACGTATCTTGATCTCCATTTGCATAAACGAGTTTAAAAGAAATACCCGTTTAGTTACGTGGGAACCTCCTCTTAGGAGGCCAAAAGGATAAACTTTAGAAATAATGGAAAAAAAATTTATTCCCCCCCTTTCCCCCAGCCGACTATCGTGTTGGAGAGGAGGGGAATAGCAAGGATGTCTGAGCATCCTTGCTGGATGCCATAGAGGGGATGAAACCCATGCATTGGACCGCGTGGGGGAGGGGAGGTACCTCTCCCTCTCCCATATAAACCCCGTGTGGGGAAGGAGAGGGGGAAGGTGGTCGTGTGAAGAGGAGAAAGGAGGCGGAAATTATCGTCACACTACTGACGCTGCAGTCGAGAGGAGGAGCGACGTCGAGAGGAAGAGGAGAGGGAGTGGAAGAGGAGGAGAAGGGAAGGGTCGAGGGAGGAGTTGAGCCACGCGGCTTTGTGCCACGCCATGAGGGAGGAGCGCCACTGAAGTTCCGCCACGGCCCTGCCTGCCAGAAATCCACCGTTAGATTCATCCTCTCTCTCCTCCACGTGTGTTAAATCCTCTTACAGAAGCTTCCAAGAAGCTTCTTGGAAGCTTCTAAGGGGAGGGATCTAAGCCCCCCTTCCTATACCCTTTATTAACCTTTCCCCCCTCCCGGTTTAAATCCTTTTTAGGGGCCTTCTTAGCCCCTTTCCCCTGGTTCAAAACCACCTTAACCCCCCCTCCCTGTGTGTTTAACCTATAAACCCCCTTCTTGTGCTTTTTTTTTTGAAACCCCTTTTTCACCCCCTCGTGTCCCCTTTTTACACACCCTTTTTCCCGCCGTGCACTAAGCCCCTTCCACCCGCTTGTATTCCCTTTTAATGTTTTTTCCCCTGGGGTTTCTAAATCCCCCTAAGCCCTCTTCATCCCCCTTATGATCCCTTCGCCCATTATGTTGCCTTCGTTCTTCCCCCCCCGGGTTTTAAAACCCCTAAAGTCCTTTTCACTCCCGTGTCCAAAATTTTCCTAAGGCCTCTTTTTACGCCTTCTAGAACCATACCCACACACCCTTTTTTCCCGTGTATATACCCTATAGGGCCTTTTCTTTAGGCTTTGTAAACCTTTTTTCCCAAAAGGAACTAAGACCTTAAAAGTCTTATTACCCCTTCTCGTGGATAGACCCTTAATTGTTCCTTGCCTTTCCAAAATACCCTTGGGACTTGGTTTCTCCCCTGCTCGAAAAAGTGAAGAAGAGTATTGACATGCAAGGGAGAGATGGTGGAATTCCGAAAAGGAGTGTAAAGCTGCTTCCACGTTCGAAGGACTACAACTGCGATGCCTCCTAAGAAAGTCCAAGGAGTAGCTACGCGAGGGTCATCTCTCGGTATCCATGTGGATATCTCACCCCAAACCCAGGTTTTTCCTTCTTAATTTTATATCGGTTTTAATTTAATCGTGCAAGATGAATTGTTAGGGATAAGATATATTTTGTCCTAGTTATTTACGACGAAGGAATTTAGTTTAATTAAACATACAAAATAAATAAAGTATAAGCATAGTTTTCCTTCAAATAGCATTATGCATTGAAACAAATCATGAGCAACATTATTTACCCACTAAAGTAGTATACTTTGGTTAAGTCTGGAAGATACATCTTGCACTATTAACCCCTATTCTTTTTATAACGTCATCATGGAAGGTGCAAATCATAAAACGTTTCTTACGTTGCTTAAACTCTAGAAAGTTATCATTGCTAACTGCATAACTTAGCAAGGAAAAGATTGCTTATTTGGCATGAGTTTTGTTCGCAAGGAAAAAGAAAGATTAATTGAATTTACCTAACCTCAAATCAATAAAGTTTAGGATTGAAAAATCAATTGACACATAGATAACAAATCGTGCAGATGTGATCTCGATATTACCTTCTAAAAGTTAACCAAATTAATATAAACTTAGAAATACCTATGCTGCGAAATATTCATTGGGAATGATTCAAAATCCAAGAAATGTTTATACCTTAAATACTTGCCCACATTCCCTGATTGTAGGGTCAGTAAATCGTAAACGTAAAAGAACTAGGGTTTGTCCCTGAGTTTCTTAAAGGAAATAATAAAAGCTAGGGAACCCTAGGTATGACAAACGTCAGCTTAAAGAAACAGAAACGGATTGTTTCATCACATAGTACGATGGAGGACTTGCGCAACAAGTACGAAGTCATATGGCCTTGTGATTGATTCACAAGAAGAAAGGTTAAATACCCTCAACAAGGATGGCGGATCCTTATGCAAGTTATCTTGCAAAAGGATGTATTCTTTGATATCCTTCTAAGTAAGGAAGGTTAAAAACCGAAAACTAAAGTATCCAATGAACTTTAGGGTTGACCAAGTTGGGTTAATAGGGTACAGCCTAACCCAAAATATAAAGGATCTTGCCAAGTTGCAAGGCACCCCGGATCGAGTGCTAGATACATTCAAAATGAAAGATTCCTTCCTTAATAGTTTGCCAACAACAAAAATCGATCAATGGAAATGTTTGTGCTTGCTAGAGACTTTAGAGCACTGTTTGACTTGTTTGACCAATGAGTTACAAAGTAAAAAAATATCTATACCTCATGTTGAAGGCCTGAAGGGAGTGTCAGCTTCAGTTACCCCTGACTGCCTGCTTGACCCTAACCAAGGGGGTTGTTGATCGCGCTGGGAACATGGACCAAACCCACCGCGAGAGGTCTCTCCGTTGAGCCCTACTTGGAGCAGGAGGATGCTTGGGTGCCAGGGGGGCTCTGGCCGTAAATCCCTCACCTTCCGGGTCCTACACAAGAGGCTAACGTGACTCGGGATTGGATCTTGAGGCCCGCATACTAGTCTACGGGCGAAAACTTGAAATAGTGATCCCTGTGGATTGTTGGATAGCCTTCGAGCAGATTGTGGACAAGCCTACGGGCGGAACTCCTTATATTTCAAAGATAAATATGATGATATGTTAATAAAGAACTTGTCTGATATTGTTTTTCTTTGTCACGTGATAAGGTTACGTGAAGGAACCAGTGCTTAACGGATTAATTAAAGAAGCTGGTTGTTACATGTCCAAGTAATGTGTTAGATAATTACATAACTAAAACAAACCGAGGAAAGTGCGGAGGATGGGCCATGGGTCCGTCCTACGGTTGGGTGGTCACGGTTGGCCGGGAACTTTTCTCAAATCTCGAAGAATAGCGGGATGATTGTCAAAGGACAGAACAACGAAAGTGTTGACCTAGAGTTATGTCTTACCCGATTTACGTTGTTTTAGGGGAACGGAATGGGACTATGCCTTATGGCAGAGAGGTTGAGCTTTGCATCCCTCTCGTTTCCCATTCTCCTTGAACCAAGTGTAGCATGAATCTGCTTCGGACCTGGCGTTTCTGCATAAAGTAGTTCGCTTGGGTCCGACAGTAGTTGCTGTTAGGGAATGACCAATCAGGAAAACCCTAATTCCGGTCGATCCCAAGTGGGAACGGCCAGAATACTTCCGCTACGTGGCAGACACGGAAAGCCCTAAATCTCAAAGCTCGTAACATTCCATGGGAGTGCCAGGCGGAGCTTTCTAAGACATCCTTTCCGATGGAATGGTAAGACGTGTCCTGGATTATACTAATGGACACGTTACAGAGTAAGCATGAGTATGGAGAAAAACTTTGAGAAAAAAGGCAAAAGCTAGGATCTCTAGAAAAGTAACCATAGTTCTAACCTTCTCTAAACCCTTTGAGCATATATTTGACCAAGTTGCTCAAAAATTGGTCTTCAAAGACATCATGACTTGCTAAATTAACATCATGATTGCCATTTCTTCCATATCCATGTCAATGATCTCCAAAATAATATTGATTAAGAGTAGTAAAGCCTATCTAACTACAGATAGAATGTGAGCACACCCTTTAACTAAAATCTAATCATAGTATCCTATCTTGAATGGACTCTAGATAGATGCATACATGAAATTGACCATGCTTTAGTGCTCTCTGAAGACTTGGCTTGGATTCTCATTTGCTATTCCGGAATTTTGTATTGGGTGTCATTTTGGTTATCAGAGATCTTTATTGGGATCTATGTCTTGCTCATGGATGCTACCTACAGTTGCTTTGTAGCCGTCATGCTCTTGGGATGCTATTGAGGCATTATCTTGGTTACCTGTCTTTGGTACTTTGACTTGGTTTGATTGAGCTGCTGAGCTCGTTTATCTGCCTTTTGTGCTAGTGGGAGCATCTTGTATGCTTAACCAACATTGAGCAGGAGGTTTATGCTATTTGAGCATTTTGCAGATACTTGAGACTTTGGGATCTCTTACACTTAAATGTTGCATGGTTCATGCACTGATATCTTGGAGTTTCTTTTGACCTGAGCTTGGGCTTTGCACTCTTGTGAGCATACACCTACTGGTGTCAGGTCTTGCCAGTGTTATGTATACTTTGCCCTACTGTCTGAGGGGTATGTACGGATGCTTTGGTGACATGTTTGGGTGTTTACTCAGGGTCTTGATGACTGTTTGGTGTTGATTTATGCCTGTTTATGGCTGGTCATGTCTTGGATGTCATTTATTGACTTGGTGCAGTGATTTGGTCAGCAATTGACTCTCACAGTACCCTGCTATCATTTATTATTACAGCAAGCATATAACTCCGGTCTGACATGGATTTTTCATGCTAAAATATTCTGAAATGATGTACTTTCACTAGTACTTGGTGGGTAGCAACTTTACTTACACTTTTCTTGCCATTTTCTCTCGATTTTGGTGATTTTTTTGTCATTTTTTGCAGCAAATAGCAAGCAGTTTTGAACAGTCTACAGTCTTCCAGCCTGCATTATGGCGAGTTTGTCCATTAATCATGCTATTTTCAACATCACTAAGCTTGATGGTATGAAGTACATACACCTATTATCAAAATTTCGATAATATTTTACTATTTTTTTCTCTCTTAGTTTATGGAATAGTGAGGGATATGGGGTAATGAGAGAGAGAGAGAGAGAGAGGGGGCAAGGGGAGGGGAGAGAATGAGAAGGTGATGATGAATGACATAGAGTTGTTAAATCTCTACTCGAAGAACAAAAATAATTGAGAGAGAGTATGTGTATGTGTGTGCATGTATGTCTATGCGTGTTTGTGTGTATAAGTGAGAGAAAGACTAAGAATGTATATGTGTATGTGTGAGGAGAGAAAGAGAGAGTGTAAGAAGCTGGGAATACATGTGTTTAGTGTGAGAGAGTTAGTAATAATACATCATCACACTGACATAGATATAAAAGGTGTGAGACAATTTTTGGCATCTTTGATCATAATACAACTACTATCTTCATCTCACTTGCTTGCACTTAGGTTTCATAGATTCTCTCTCTTCTTTTCTACCATTCTAGTTCTTTCTCTCTTCTCGTCACTCTTTATCTCTTCTCTTTTCTCTATCTCTACTCTTTTTTCTCTCATTTCTCTCACCTCTTAGCCCTCTTTTTAACAAGTGGTATTAGAGCATTGGTCTTTAATCCATTTGATACAATCCTTTCTTGGAGTTCTTTCTTAGTGTTGCTACTTCCTGGTTACTCAAGGACAAGGTGTCAATTTGGGAAAGGAACAAGTGCTCTGACCAAGGAGACCAAGGACAACTATTCAGAGCTAAGTGGAGTACTTGAAGGCAAAATTGGAGGCACCTTGGACAAAATGGTAGGTTGTGCATCTATAATAAGTTATTTTGGAGGTAAATGGTTAAAAATAGGGTGAACAAAGTTAATCTTGGTTAGAAATCTAGTTACTTTTCAAGACATGCTTTCTCTTTCCTCTCTCTTTAAAGCTTTTGGATAAAACTTTTATGGTGGCTACCAAGGAACTCAATCTCTTCGTCTTCATTGATCTCTTCTCACACTCTAACCTTGGGGTAATGAATCTTCAACTTCTTCTGAGCATCAAATAGAGCACCACAATGAGAGTAATGGCTAAGAAACCACTCTAGGATCAAGCTTGCAAATTTTGATGCAATTTTTGCTGGTACTACTCACATTTCATGCTCCTGTTGCTCCTAATCTCTTCTAGGCTTGTTAAGAAACCTTGGCACACTCAGTAGGGGGATATCGATAGCAAGCTTTTGCAAGATTTGAGGCATAATCTTTTTCCTCTTAGTTGAAAACCCTAATACACAGTATGGGTAGCCATAGCCATAGACCTGGAAGCTTCAATTTCTTCAATTATTTGACTCTTCCTGACCTTCAACACTTCTCTACCATCATTTTGGAGCAGGATTGGCTTCAAGATTGAAAACATTTTAAATATTTCAGCATATTGAGCATCTTGAAGCTCATATCAGAGTAATATTTTGGGACTTTTCTTTAAGAAGTTGAATCTTCAACATTCAAGTGTTTAAGCAAGTTTGAGACATTGATTCTTCATAAATTAAATCTTCTTCAAGAATGTATGGATTGAATTCTCCTACCATGTTGATATTCCCACTGAGGAAAAAGGTGGATGCTTGGGGGAGATAGTGGAACAATAGAAGGATGACCCCTCCACTATTAAAGATTCCAAAGGGGTGCAACCAACCAACATGGGGGAAACTTTTCCCACATTTTGGCGATTCAAATCTTGTGTAGAGAGCTTGTCATGCCATTATATCCCTCTCACCACAGGTACTATGAGTGGAGTCATAAAATATCTAAAAATTTTAGCTGGATAGCATTGTTTGGAAATCTGTTGATTAGTTACAAGGATTATATAGGTTATTATAGGTTTACTACAAGAGGAATTTTAGCCATTATATTCCTTAGAGTAGGGAAAGTGTATTCAATGGAAATAGAGCATTTTGGCCTTCATTTGGATTAATTTTTAGTCATCTACAGGTGCTACAAGTCATTCCAAATTGGTTATAAGTCTTACATAGAGTATTGCACTCAAACAAGAATTAGGACCACTCTTAGAAGGATTTTTACTTGGTGTTACAGGTGTTATAGAGTAATTTAGAGAATTTTAAAGAGTCTATAGGATATTGTAGGTTGTATTCAGCTCCTATAGGTCATACATAGAGTACTATATGATTGAAAGACCTTATCTTGGACTTGGGGGAGATGAATACACTAAAACAATATTTTTATATGGTGCAAGAGTGTTCTAGACGTAAGTAAAAAAATATTTTTAAAACATTATATATATTTTTTAAATTTGATTCTTATAGCTCATCCTAAAGAGATCTTTGTGGGCTTTATTTTCCATCAAAAAGTTATTGATTTTGATACTAGTATCATAAGTTATAGCCATTTTTGTAGCAGGGGGTCTAGTAGGATTGTAATGCACTAGTGAGCACAAATGGCTGAAAACAAGGAAAGAAAAAGATTAATGATGATGTTCAATAATAAATTAGAATAGCACATGAGGAAATAATTGAGGCATGTCATGATGATAAAGATTCTTAAGAATATGGTGCATACAGTCCTCTTAATGCCAGTCATTGTAACCATGAGACTAGGCATTCCATCAAACACATGGAATTGGTTTCTATATTGGATCAGGTGATTGAACAATTGGTTCAATCGAATATGCAAACCAAGGGAGTCATGGAGCATATGGCTTAATCTACCAAGGATTCATTGAAGAGTTTTGCTTCTTTTGCTAGGGATTCTTTGGACAGACTTAGCACTCAAATCTCTATGCTTGTGGCGATACAAATGGTAGACAAAGAGAGTAGAGATAAATAATTCTTTCAACCATTAAAAAATAATCCATAGCCATGTATTATTGTAAAGAAAGGGATACCACGTAGCATTTATGAGATTGGGGAGGCTTCGTTTAGAGATGATGAGCCTATTTTGAGCATTCATGGGTCAAATCCTCCTCAAACCACTAGAAACCAGCCAGCTATTTCTCTAGGCAAGTTTCAAACCAACTATCATAGGAGTGCCTCTAATCTTTCAAACCCCCCCCCCCCATGATAAGATTATGTTAACCAAATATAGTGGTAATTCATCATTAGTGGTGGCTAATTTGGAGAAGTAGACTTGCAGAGGGAGCTCACACCCAATTGCCAAGTCCCACAAATCGCAAGAGTTTCAAGTGAGTACCTATGGCTATCTCTCACCTAGCCAACATGCCTTCAATCCTACTGGGGTGTAGTCAGCTTACCTCAATGCCCAAATGAGTTGCCTCCTACCTCACAAGCACACTAGTAGCTCCACAATTTGTGATGCAAGCTCAAGCATCCTCAAGCCTCCACCTCCAAGCTCCATCCTCCATAGCCGTGCCACGAGATGGGAGAAGAGAAGAGAAGAGAAGACGAAGAGAGGAGTGTAAAATATTACACGGCGCAGCGAACAGAATCTGAGAAAGAGATAGAGAGTACACAATAGATAAGAGGAGAATCAGTAAATTCTTTAACTCCAAACAACTGATACAAAGATGGCTCTGTCCACCCGTGCGCTTCCACTGTGTGAAGCTTAGATGGCGATCTAGACAGAAGATAGGTGAAGAGCTTAAGGCTAGCTAGAACAACAACTCTCACTGGGTGAAAGATGAGTGAGTGATGGCTGCGAAGGGGTTTAGCTTTTATAGCCCGCGAAGGTCATTAGGTCGGCCTGCTGACCGCCCGACCTACCATATGAACCTCCACTAGTCGGCCAGGGAATATTCAAGGGAATATTCAAGGGGCCCATTTTAACTCCCTTACCACGCAACTCAATGCCATGTGCCTCGAGTTGCTACCAGCTTAACCACTCCATCTAACCCAAAGATTAGACCCACAACAGTCACCTTTTTGCCATCCGGTCACATAGACCTCATTTGATATACAAGTCAGGACTCAACCAATGTCCGGGCTCACATTTTTCTTCTCCTCATAATGGGGGCCTTACAACTTTGAGCACCATGGATCATTGGTAGCACCTAATGAGGGTGGGGCATTGATCATGTCTAACACCCCCCCTCAATGTCCATCCATAGGTGAACTATCTCCTCGGCCCAATGCCGTGTCTCTGAAGATGAACTTGAAGCAGATCCTTCGTAAGTGCTTTGGTGAAGATATCTGCTCCATTCTCCTCTGTTGGATAGTAGACCAATTCCACTATCCCATCCTCCATCAAATCACGCACATAGTGATACTGGATCTCTATATGTTTGGTGCATGCATGAAACACTGGATTTTTGGCAATGGCAATGCAACTCTGATTGTCACATCTCAGCACAGTTGGTTCTTTATCCTGCACTCCCATATGCCATAGAATCCTTCTCAACCATACGGCCTCACATGCAGCAAAACAAGCTGCCTTGTACTCTGCTTCGGTAGAAGACAATGCCACTGTTGGTTGCTTCTTACTAATCCAAGAGAAAATTCCTGAACCCAAAGAGAAACAATAACTAGAAACTGACTTCCTGGAATCAATGTCTCCTGCCCAATCTGAGTCACACTTCCCTACAAGAGAAGTTCCGAAACTGTATGTGATACCATAGTCAAGAGTTTTCTTCAAGTATCTGAGCATCGGCATCCCAGCCTTCCAATGACTCTCATGAGGTTTGTTTGAGAACCTGCTCAAAACACCAACAGCAAAACTGATATCTGGTCTGGTGTTACATAAGTAGATCAGACTGCCGACCAACCTCCTATACCTCCCAATGTCTGCTAGTGCTAATGTATCCTCGACGGATAACTTTGCATTCACTTCCATAGGTGTAGCTATCTCCTTGCACTCGGTCATGCCAAATGCCTTCAAGATCTCCCATGCATACTTCTTCTGAGAGATGAAGATCTTTTCTGGCTCTTGCCAGACTTCAATCCCCAAACAATAGTGCAGCAAGCCCAAGTCTGTCATTTCAAACTCAGAACTCAAAGCCTTTCGAGTTTGGTTTATCATATCTTCATAGTCACCTGTAATAAGAAGGTCGTCCACATATAGGACAATCACTACAGACTTTTTACCATCCCTGTAAACATACAAGTTAGCATCTGAGGCACATCTTTTGAAGTTTAGGTTTAAAAAGAACCTATCTATCCGTTGGTACCATGCTCTGGGGGCTTGTTTCAGCCCATACAATGCCTTCTTCAGTTTACACACTTTGTTCTCAGAATGGGGGGCCTCAAACCCTGGTGGCTGAGCCACGTACACCTCCTCCTTGAGGTCACCATTTAAGAATGTTGACTTAACATCCATTTGGTATACTGGCCACTTCTTGTGGGTAGCCACTGCAAGTACCGTGCGAATAGTGGTCATTCTGGTAGTTGGGGCAAATGACTCTTGAAAATCAAACCCTTCAACTTGTGAAAATCCTTGGGCAACCAATCTAGCTTTGTACTTTTCTAAGGTACCATCAGCCTTGTACTTTACCTTCCAGATCCACTTGGTGCCAATAACCTTCCGCTTTGCTGGTCGATCCACTAGCTCCCAAGTGTCATTCTTCATTATGCTATCATACTCCGCCTGCATAGCAGCCTTCCATGATGGATCTGCAAGTGCTTCTTCTAAGTCAGTTGGCTCCTTTACTTCTCTCATAATCTCAACCATCAAGGCCATATTGACTATGTGAGCAGAAGCCCTCCTTTGCTCCTCTATTCTCTGAGACCTCCTTGGTCCGTCTGCCTTCTCCTCAACAGATGCAGGCATAGGATTATTGTGGTCATAGAGCTGCTTCACCCAGCGCGGAAATGGCTTTTCCGGTGGGGTGATGTCAAGTTGGTGAACTTTTTCTTCATCATCAGAAGATGATGCTTCCTCCTCCTTAAGGATAGGGATAGCTCTCGGGACAGGTTCAAAGTGGACTACTTCTTCGCTTGATGATAAAGTGGAAGAACTTGCCTTCTCCTCCTCCACTGTATGCGGCTCCTCCTTGAACACCACATCACGGCTCGCGATGATCTTCTTTGCCTCTTGGTCATATAATTTGTAAGCCTTCTGCTCATCACTATAACCCAAGAAGATACATTTTCTGCATTTTGGTTGTAACTTGTTTCTCTTCTCATCTGGAACATGTGCATAACATTCACATCCAAAAATTCTGAAATGTGAGACATATGGTTTCTTACTAGTGTAAGCCTCATGAGGTGTTTTTCCCTTGAGAGCCTTTGTATAGCTCCGATTTAGAATGTAGACTGCAGTATTAACAGCTTCAGCCCAAAAATGGTTAGGCAATCCCTTTCCCTTTAGCATGCATCTTGCCATCTCCACAATGGTGCGATTCCTGCGTTCCGCAACACCGTTCTGCTGAGGTGTGTGAGGCATCGTCAATTGACGCTTGATCCCTTTGCTCTTGCAAAAGCCTTCAAACTCCTTTGAGTTGAACTCACCACCACCATCTGTTCTAAATTTCTTCACACTTTTCCCTGTTTCATTCTCAACAAGTATTAGCCATTCTTTAAACTTACCAAAAGCTTGAGCCTTATCACGAAGGAAGTACACCCACATCTTCCTACTGTAGTCGTCGACAATCAACATAAAATAAGAAGATCCCCCCAAGGCCTGTGTAGGCATCTTACCACGCAAGTCAGCATGCACCAACTCTAGAGGAGCCTGTGCTCTATTCTTGCTTTCTTGTGGAAATGCCTTTCTTTGTTGCTTGCCCATCATACAAGCTTCACATGGTTCCTTCAATTCAGTTATTGTAGGTAGGTGAGCAACCATACCTTGCTTTTGCATCTCCTTCAATACTGCAAATCCGATGTGTCCAAACCTTTGATGCCAAAGCTTACTTGTGCCCACTCCAGCGGTGGCTGTAAGAGCACTTAGCTCATACAGGTTGTTCCTTCTTTCTTGAACCTCACTTCATGACCAAGATCAGTTATGGCAGCAACTGATAAGAGATTTCTCCTGATTTCGGGAACATACAACACATTTGAAATCTTTTTGACTTCACCATTTGCAGCAACAAAAGAAATAGTACCTGTGCCCGTAGCAGGGCATTTAGCATCATTTCCAACCGTCACAATGATGGATTCTTGTAGAGGCTACATAGAACTGTATAGACCTTTCTTGTTGGTCATGTGACGGGAGGCCCCACTATCCAACACCCAAGAGTCAGTGGTAGATTCTTCTTGCGCCGAGGAGCACACTTCCTCAATGGTTGCCATGAATGATTCCAACTCTGCTTCAGCCGTATTGGCTGTCTCTTTCCCTTTACTTTTAAGGGTACCATTCTTTTCATCTGCCTTCTTGACACGACAATCTGCAATTGCATGTCCTTTCTTCTTACAGTAGAAGCACTCTCCTTGAAACTTCTTCTTGCCGCCCTTCTTCTTTTTGTCACCATCATTTTTGGTGGAGGAAACACCTTTGCCTTTTGCATTGGCAGAGAATGCAGCATCTCCATTGTTGCTTCCTTCTCGGGCTTTCAGCCTCAACTCCTCCTCCATTAATAATGCACAAAACTCCTCAAAAGTCAAAGCTTGAGGTCTCACCTGAGTATTAAGGGCAGTTACTAGTCCATCAAACTTTTGTGAACAAATCCGAAGACACCTCCGAGCTAGCTCTTTGTTAGTCTTTTGTATCCCAGCGCCAGCCATCTGGTCGCACAGATTCTTAATCCGAGTGATGAATGCTTCAACCGTCTCTCCTTCAGCAAACTTCTCCGTTGCTAGTTGATTCTCCAAGTTTTGAATCCTTGTTTGGTTTCGTGTTTCATACTGACTCCTTAGTACATTCCAAGCCTCTGACGCTTTGGTTGTATGCTGAATCAGAGTCAAAACACTGTCAGAACAGCTTGTAACTAAGGCACACAATGCATCTGCATTCCTTCATTTCCAAGCTCGTAGAAGATCTGCATTCGGAGGAATCATCACACTAGGATTTGATGGGTCGGGGGTAGGCTGTGGTTCTGCGTCAGTCCCCAGCACAGTCTCCAGAAGCTCATAAGAATCAAGGATAGTTGTAATTTTGAACTTCCACAAGGTGTAGTTTGTACCATCTAACTTGCCTTCGCTGAAGGTTGGTGGACGAATCCTCAGTGTTTGAATAGCCGGTACAGCAGCACCACCTCCTGCACCGCTTCCTGATGCGGCAGAACCGCTTCCCGGAGTGGACATCGTTTCTCTTTGCTGTTGAAGCCTTTTCCTCTTGCACGCTCTCCGATCTCTAGAGCCCCCTGGGCTCTGATACCATGTAAAATATTACACGGCGCAGCGAACAGAATTTGAGAAAGAGATAGAGAGTACACAACAGATAAGAGGAGAATCAGTAAATTCTTTAACTCCAAACAACTGATACAAAGATGGCTCTGTCCACCCGTGCGCTTCCACTATGTGAAGCTTAGATGGCGATCTAGACAGAAGATAGGTGAAGAGCTTAAGGCTAGCTAGAACAACAACTCTAACTGGGTGAAAGATGAGTGAGTGATGGCTGCGAAGGGGTTTAGCTTTTATAGCCCGCGAAGGTCGTTAGGTCGGCCTGCTGACCGACCTACCATATGAGCCTCCACTAGTCGGCCAGGGAATATTCAAGGGAATATTCAAGGAGCCCCTTTTAACTCCCTTACCACGCAACTCAATGTCGTGTGCCTCGAGTTGCTACCAGCTTAACCACTCCATCTAACCCAAAGATTAGACCCACAACAGTCACCTTTTTGCCATCCGGTCACATAGACCTCATCTGATATACAAGTCAGGACTCAACCAATGTCTGGGCTCACATTTGGCTTCTCCTCGTAATGGGGGCCTTACAACTGTGAGCACCATGGATCATTGGTAGCACCTAATGAGGGTGGGGCAGTGATCATGTCTAACAAGGAGGTGATGGAGAGCTTCACCTCCAAGTTTCCTCACCCTCACACACTCACTCCCTCACACTCCCTCTCTCAAGCACTCACAAGCAAGACAAGAGAAGAGAAGAAGAGAAGAAGATGATTCCACTTTTGCCACACACCAAAGAATGAGCTTCTCTATTTACTTTTTGGCTTTTATACATAAATAAATCCCTCTTGGATGGTCATCCCTTTTTTACATGACCAGCCATTGTAGCAAGGTCCTCTTTTCTATTTCTTTTTATTTTCCTTATCTTTTCACCTATTCCCATCTACCTTTTACAATTTTGCACAAGAGGGAGCCTGGCACTCTCTCACACAGTTTGAGGGGTGTTCTACATTTAAAAACAAGATTTTGCCTTTGACTTGATTTTTTAAAGAGGCCCTTGCACTTTTGACAGTTTCCCCTCTTGCTTTTTTTGTTGTGTTCAATTTCTTTTGGATCACCTCTTTTAGGTCCCAGCTTACATTTTTCCACTTTTTCTTTTCTTATGCTGTGGTTAACATTATCCCCCTCCTAGCCTAGTGCCAGTCCCATGGCACTTATGGGTAGTATTTGGGAGGTCGAATGCATGTAGCCAAATAGATTTTTTGAGTTTGTATACAAGCCCTTGTGGGGGATGGTGGACTCGACATTGAAATTGAAGATGTAGTTGGGGTGGGTCCTTCCCTGATACTAACCTTGAGTGGATCTATCCCTTGGAATTGACAATGGTGTTAGATGGATCTGTCCTCTTGCTTTTGTGGTTGTTATGCCATAATCTTAACATGGATTTTCCCTATTCCCTTCAAGGTGCCTTATCCCTTCGCCGATGTCAGTTTGGTATGCTGATAAAATGAATTACATTACACCCCACGCTTTTCTTGTGAGAACCTTCCGAGGTTCTCCCTCATTCTTGAGAGGACCTTGCCAAAGTAGTTGGAAATCCCACAAGTTTTTTCTGAGGCTTCCATCTCCTTTATTGTTTCTCTCTAAATGGAATAAGTTTCTTCATTCACTTTTTGGCGGGGGCTTCCTTGATTGTTTCTTGCGTCTGTGGGCTACATGGTAATAGATCATCTAACATTACCCCCCCTTAGATGGTTGCAAGTTACATGACATTGGTAGCTTTCAGTTGTTGAAGGGTTAGTGATTTAAAGAGACAATCATGTGATTTGATGATGTGGAGGTCTCAGGGGGATTGATTTTGGGAGGAAACCGATCAACCGGGTAAGGTGGTGGAGGCTAGGAGTACATTGCATGGATGATGGGGCCTTTGAAGTTGGTGGTTCACAGCATTTTTATTTCCATGAAAAGAAAACAAGGTGCACTACTTGGGGGTGTGACTACCTTACCATGTGGTGCATTGCGCTTTTGCTAGTGGAATTGGGAGTTGGGTCAACAAGCATGGGTGGTGTCCCATACTTGAGGACCCAATTTGTGCATGGGGAAGGTGTGGTGGCTGCGGCTTAAGGAGATAGGTCTAATCATAGATGAGTGTGACCTCCCTAGGTATGTCCTACCCTTGATTTGCTCTAATCACGTGAGTGGGAAATCAAAAGGGTTAAGGGATTAGGGACAGAGCTGACCGATTGAAGCCACTAGATGCGCCTAACTTGAGGACCCCTAAATGCAGTGCTTGTGACCTATGTGAAGTGAGGTGGTCTAACTACTTTGCTTGTGAGGTGCTTCTTTTTCCTCTCTCTTTTCCCTTATAAAATAAAATAAAATTACATGGTCACGATTAGAGCTATTCTTCGTCATCTGAGTGGGGTGGAGATGGGGACCTAAGAGTTTTATTCAAGAATTGTTGGCTCTGTAAGTACCCCTTGAGGTTCAAGTGTCGTAGAAAGAGATGGGGACCTAAGAGTTTTATTCAAGAATTGTTGGCTCTATAAGTACCCCTTGAGGTTCAAGTGGACTTGCAGAGTGGTCGTAGAAAGAAATGGATGATTGCAACGTATAAAGCAGCTATCATTCATATCTTCAAGGAGGGAAGAGCAAAATGAAGGGAGAAGAGTAGATCGCATCATGAATCGAGTCATGGCGCAACTGTCTATGGCATTGGGATCAAAATAGAGGGTTGGAAGGCCGCATTCTTATGGAGTGGTATCTTGCGTAAGTAGTATTCTAAGAAGTCTAAGGTAATTACATGTGGTGATGAAAGCAGAGTGGGACAAGAGGAGAATTCATATACAAAGTGGACTATAGAGTCCTCCAAATCTTCGGGTGTGAAGACGAGGGCCTCTTCAGGCATAGTACAATTAGCATTGTAGATTATAGGGAAGTCGTATCAACCATGGACATTGGGGTCAAAATCCACTCCTACTCTTCAAGGGTATGGCATGAAGGTTGGGTTGTTTTGCTTGAAGGGCAAGGTGCTACAAAAAGACAGCCAAGTGTCCATATTTACATCACAGATGTGTCTTCTCCATGTGGGTTGGGACTCATAGTCAAGCACAAATCTAGGCACTTCAAAAACTTTATTTTGCCAAAATTCGGCATCTTGTGTGCCCTAGAGGGTGGGGTTTTTCTCTCTTTAAGCCAGCCACTTCTCCCCAAGTCTCCCTTCGATATTAATCACTTCTTGCACCACTTTGATTGGCAGAATCCTGTGCAAGTTGGCGAGGAATTAGGAATTAAGATCGAAGGGTTCTGGAAATATCCTATTGTCTCCAGATTATCAAGTTAGCATGGAAGCTTGTTGGAAAGTCATACTGACTTGGTGGGATGGATGCAGATGGCCCCATAGCCGATTTAGCACCCAGTCTCCTTCGTGCTTCCTCCACCATGTGCATCCTCTTTTCTTTGATTACAGCTTTTCTTTCTGCGCAGCATCTGCTTGTTTGCTTATCTTTTGGTTGTGGAGGGGAAGGAGGCTATGGGACTAATTCTTCTTGTTGAGATCCCAACCCAAAGCTCAGACCAGCCCCTTCTTCTTGCTAGTCTCCCTAGGCTACTTTCTCTGCAAATCCTATTGCATTTATTTCTTGTGGTGTCAAGCCTACTTGCAATAGATATCTTTGTTGCTCTTCAAGGGTTAGGTTGACTCCCATGGGCTGTGGTGGCATTTGCAGGCCTGCTCATAGGGCTCTAGCGTAATCCCTAGCTTCTTTTTAATGGTGTCCATAGCCTCTCCCTCCTCTGTTTGAGTGACATCTAACAAGGAGTTGAAGAAGGCACGTTGCTCGATTTCAAAGGTCACTTGGGCCACCTTTGCTCTACTCTCATCTATAGCACTATATCACTCTCTGATTGAGCGAGACGGTGCCCCAAGGTGTTGACTCTCTTTGCATTGAGGTTTGCCCAGACTTCAGCTCTCTTCTTCAATTCTTCACGGTCTTTTCCTTGCCTTCAAGCCAATACCATGAACCTCTGCTCTTGATCTTCAATTTCTCTTTTGAGTCTCTGTTGTTCCTCTTGTTCCAAGTCTACTTCCAGTTTCAACTTTTCTATTTTTCTATGCAATCCGAGGGTTTGCTCTTGTTTATATGCTTCCAATGTTGCAGTAGCATCCTTGAGAATTTTCATTTTTTCATGTACTTCTTTACATAGCTCTCCTAGATCCGCAACATTTTGTCGCATCCTCATGAAGCTTTGCTTTTCTTTGGCTAGCCTTGCCTCCCACCATCCGTCTTCTCCTTCCCTTGTTTTAAGTGCTTCTTTTAGCTTGTATATTTCTTTTTGGCACATGGCCACATGTCTAGTCTTTTCCAGCTGGAATATAGCCAGTGACTCCTTAGCTTCCAACTCAGCCAGTGATATTCTCTTCTCCTTCATAGCTTTTTTTAACTGTGAGAGTATCTCTTTGACATATTCATCATAGTCAGCAATTGGTTTCCTTTTTGTAGAGATGGGACTCGTGGAGGTTTCCATTCTTTGTTGTTTCAGGTCGTGTCTTCATTCAATGTCTGTTGTTCTATTGATCTCTTCTTCGCAATGGTTGTGTTTCTATTGAAGTAATGCACCTAGGCCATGAGATTGCTGGCATCTACTTTGGCTGGGGTGCCTTGAGTAGGCGTTGTTGCTGCGATGGTGGGTTGTATCAAGAGGGGTGAGATAGGGTCGATAGAGCACTTTTGTGATGAGAGAGGTATTAAGCGTCAGTTGACCCCCTTACACCCCTCCCCAGAATGGTATGGCTGAACGCATAAATAGGACCATTCAGGAAAGGGTCCACAGCATGCTCAGCTAGGCTGGTTTACCACAGCACTTTTGGGCTAAGACAGTTACTATTGCAGTGCATCTCATTAACAGGTCACCTAGCAATGGCATTGAATTTCAGGTTGCAGAGGAGGTACAGGCAGGCAAGCCCCCCTCTTATGATCATTTGGGTGTCTTTGGATGTGAGGTTTTTTGCCATGTGCCCAAGGACAAATGCAATAGGCTGGATCCTAAAAGTGTCAAATGCATTCTCATTGGCTATGGAGATGCAGGAGAGATGGGTTACCATCTATGGGATCCACAGCCGTGAAAAGTGATCCGCAACCATGATGTCATCTTTCATGAGGACAAAATGCATATGCGGCCTGAGAAAGTGGTTGAGATATGCATAGTTATCTTTTAGGAGGAGCCACCTACTCCCGTATAGCCCACTCCACAGCCAGTTAGATAGCGTCATGCAGCATCACTTGATGCTCATGGCCCATATGTTAAACATACTAATGTTTGACAAGATGTTGGTCATGCAGCAAAGCTTGAGTTGAGGTGATCTACTAGAGATAGACGACCCCTGATCCTTTTGCACCCTCCATGGATTATGTACTGGTTACAGATGCAAGAGAGCCTCTCACTTATGATGAGGCTGTGCAGAGGGGTGATTTTCACTCTTGGGAGAGGGCTATGCAGTTTGGGCTTGACTCATTGCATAAGAATCAGACTTGGGATTCAATTTTCTTTCCTTAGGATAAGAAGGCTTTGCCATGCAAGTGGGTATACAAGCTGAAAAGTACCCCTGGACACCCCAATCCTGCATACAAGGCTCGATTGGTTGCTAAGGGCTTTAAGTAGGAGCATGGTGTTGACTTTGATGAAGTCTTTTCTCCTGTGGTCAAGATGACCATTATTCTTGGCTTTGGTTGCACAGCTTGACCTGGACTTGTATAAGATGGATGTCAAGATGGCTTTTTTACATGGGGACTTGCATGACGAGATTTACATGGAGCAACCTAAGGGCTTTGCACACCCTGGCAGGGAACACCTAGTGTGCAATCTAAAGAAGAGTCTATATGTCTTGAAGGATGCACCTAGGGAATGGTACCATAATTTTGATAGATTCGTGCAGTCACAGGGCTACAGCCGCAGTGATATGGATCCATGCTTGTACACAAAGAAAGCCCGTGATGGTTCTTTACTGATTTTGGTACTCTATGTGGATGATATGCTTTTAGCAAGGATAGCTCATGAGGAGCTAGATGCTCTTAAGGCTCAGCTCAAGAAGAGCTTTGAGATGAAAGATCTGGAATATTCCTCTCATATACTTGGTATGCGCATTATGCGCAACAGATCTCAGGGAATACTCTATCTATCACAGAGGGAGTACATTTATAAAGTCCTTGAGCAGTTCCATATGCAGGATTTTAATCCTATTGGCTATCCATTACCTTCTCATCTGAAGGTTTCACAAGCCGATTATCCACATACGGATGAGCAAAGGGCGGAGACGGCCAAGATTCCCTATACATCAACTGTGGGCAGTATTATGTATGCCATGATAGCCACCCGTCCAGATATTGCTTTTGCAGTTGGGGTTGTGGCATGTTATATGACTACACCTGGCAAGAAACATTGGGATGCCATGAAGGGTATCATGAGGTACCTAAAGGGCATAGAAGATATGTGTATTTTCTATGGCACCTAGGATACATGAGTCATGGGGTACACTACTCTGATTATGTAGGACATGCAGATAGTAGAAAGTCCACTTCTAGCTATGTGTTCACTTATGTTGGAGGGGCTATCTCTTGGATGTCCAAGGCGCAGAAGTGTACGGCTCTTTCTACTATTACAGAGGCCAAGTATATTGCGCCAACACAGAGGCTTGCAAGGAGGCTATCTGGTTAGACCGTTTGATTGCAGACCTTGGTATGATAGATGCTATGCCTACACTACATTTGGATTCTATGAGTGCCATTCAATTGGCCAAGAATCCGGCCAAGAATCCCGTCTTCCATGCGAAGACGAAACATATTGAGGTGAGGTATCACTTCATTTGTGAGGTCGTTGAGGATAGGTCTATTGACCTTGTCAAGATTCCAATTGAGTAGAATCCTACAGACTTGTTCATGAAGAGCCTCACTATAGAGCGCTTTGCCTTCCTCAGGAGATGAATGGGCATTGGATGAGATGATGTCTTTTTTCCTCATCCTATTGTACATGTGTACATGTTGTAGTGTCTTTTCTTTTCTTTTCTCTCTCACTAGGGCAGATTCTCCTTTAAGTGGGAGGTTGTTGGGGGTAAAGGCACCTCCGCCTAGTCGCCCGTGTATTACTACACTTAACTACACTGACAGTACCCGCCATTGCACAGTACAGGTGTCTGGCACCCATCACAGTCACTTATTATTTATTCTTTTAGTGACAGTTTGAATAAAGAAAGGCCCAGCCAGATTGTGGTTGTTGGAGTTTCCACTTTGAGTTTCTCTCTCTCTCTTCCTCTTGCTCTCCATCCACCATATCTCTCACTGCCAAGCTTCTTTCTCCTGGGTTCTACTTCCCTTTCAAAGATCTTGTTCTTGAATTTCTTCTTTTCTTTGTAGTAGTAGTAGTAGTGGAAGTAGTAGAGAGAGAGAAAGAGATGTTTTGTTGAAGGTACACCTTGGGTGTGTTTGACGCTTCAAGAAGGTGAGTAGTAGTAGTAGTAGTAGTAGTAGTAGTAGTAGTAGTAGTAGTAGTAGTAGTAGTAGTAGTAGTAGTAGTAGTAGTAGTAGTAGTAGTAGTAGTAGTAGTAGTAGTAGTAGTAGTAGTAGTAGTAGTAGTAGTAGTAGTAGTAGTAGTAGTAGTAGTAGTAGTAGTAGTAGTAGTAGTAGTAGTAGTAGTAGTAGTAGAAGAGAGAGAGAGAGAGAGAGAGAGGTTTTGTTAAAGGTGCTCCTTGGGTGTGTTTGATGCTTCGAGAAGGCGAGTACTAGTAGTAGTAATATATATTCGAAGCTTTGGGAAGATGAGTACTAGTAGTAGTGGTGGTGGTGGTGGTGGTGGTGGTGGTCGTAGTAGTAGTAGTAGTAGTAGTAGTAGTAGTAGTAGTAGTAGTAGTAGTAGTAGTAGTAGTAGTAGTAGTAGTAGTAGTAGTAGTAGTAGTAGTAGTAGTAGTAGTAGTAGTAGTAGTAGTAGTAGTAGTAGTAGTAGTAGTAGTAGTAGTAGTAGTAGTAGTAGTAGTAGTAGTAGTAGTAGTAGTAGTAGTAGTAGTAGTAGTAGTAGTAGTAGTAGTAGTAGTAGTAGTAGTAGTAGTAGTAGTAGTAGTAGTAGTAGTAGTAGTAGTAGTAGTAGTAGTAGTAGTAGTAACAGTAGTAACAGTAGTAGTAGTAGTAGTAGTAGTAGTAGTAGTAGTAGAGAGAGAGAGAGAGAGAGGTTTTGTTAAAGGTGCACCTTGGGTGTGTTCGATGCTTTGGGGAGGGGAGTACTAGTAGTAGTAGTGGTATTAGTAGTAGTAGTAGTAGTAGAGAGAGAGAGAGAGGTTTTATTAAAGGTGCACCTTGGGTGTGTTCGACGCTTCGAGAAGGCGAGTAATAGTAGTAGTAGTAGCAATAGCAGTAGTAGTAGCAGCAGCAGTAGCAGTAGCAGTAGCAGTAGCAGTAGTAGATATATATGTATGTATATGTGTGTGTGTGTGTGTGTGTGTGTGTGTGTGTGTGTGTGTGTGTGTGTAGTTAAGGATGTATCTTAGGTGTGTTCGACGCTTGCAGAAAGCCTGTGTCTCTAGGCTCGGTAAAGTGAAAGAGAGGTTAGACTTGGAGGTGAATGGATGGTTTTATTGGCATGCTTTGTGCTACCTCCTCCTATGCTCTGCATATAGAGTCACATACAAAGGAAAAAAGGTGGCAAGGTCCAGTGCAACACCACACGACGGGGAATACTCTGACATAGGGTAGCTAGTCCTTTGCCCCCATGCATAGCATATCAGACTTTACATACTGTAGGCCCGTAGGTGGGTGGAGACTTTACATAAGTTAATTTTGTTGAGTTACAAGAGAAGAAATCCCTTCTCAGACAATTTAAGAAAGAAAAAAATAATGATAACAAAAGCAAAATGTTTATCATAATATAGACCAAATGGAAAATGATGAAGGTTGTGATGTTCAAGATCATGAGGCATATGTTAATCAATGTGTCCCATGTCCTTGCTCTCAATGTAAGCTGGCATTTAGACAAAAACATCGATTGTTTATAGAATACGTACGACGCTTTGACAAGTTTCAATCAAAGATCATTGATCAGGCGATCTCATATTTTGAGCAAACGGTAAGAAAAGTGTATATCAATCATGCATTTGTATTCGCAAACTAATTGAATATCATATACAAAAACATTAGATGTGGCTATAAAATTTATTAAAGGGAGGTGACGTCTCATCCCAAGGAGGAGTGCACATTTTGCAGCCAGTTAGAAGAGTTTGTGGGCATGCGATGGATCATGGATGGAGTGCCTGAACCAATCCACCACTTCAAAGGCACTATCCAATCTATACCATCAATACCAGAGGTGACAGGTAGCCTTTTAGACTTTCCTACAATCTTGTAGCATGAGATGGAGGCAATGATTGATGCATTGATACCCATGGATGTCGAGACATCTAATCCGCTTAGAGAGGAAGCATCCATACCATTATATGATGGGTTTCGAGTATCTCACCTAAAGAAACTGCTGGCACTCCTAAGTGTGCAAGAAAAATACGGGTGGAGCGATGTGAGTGTGACCGAGTTGTTCAGGTACCTTCTACGTACGCTTTGTTGATTTATTTTCAGCACCATCATTAAAAAAAATTATTGTTTTTCAAGGTGTTTTATGATTTTTTAAAGGTTGCTAAAGTATCATATATTACCACTTTCAAATACCATACCTAAGTCTCATGATGATGCCCGACATGTTTTACGAAAGCTTGGCATGGACTACAACAGCATCCATGCATGTGTCAATGATTACGTACTGTTTCGAGGAGAATACGAGACTATGGAGACATGTCCAAAGTGTAGTGCTCATAGATATCAATAGGACTTGCAAGGGAAAACCATCCCTCAAAAAGTTCTTAAACACTTTCCGCTTATCCCCCATATACATCACATGTTTTGTACATACGACATGGCGAGCTTGACAATGTGGCATGCATAGAATAGATCCACAGATGGAGTCCAACGAATATCAACAACGGATTCACGTGCATGGAGCCACATTGAATCTACATTTCCAAGCTTTGTGAGAGAACCAAGGAATCTTTGGCTCGGTCTTGTTATGGATGGTATGAACCCATTCGGTCTGCGCTCAACTTCTTACAGTGTGCGGCATGTAGTCCTTGTTAACTACAACATCCCTCCATGGCTTTCTACGAAGAAACGACACCTCATTCTTAGCTTGCTCATTCATGGCTGCTACAAAGTCAAGAATATAGATATGTATCTTTGTCCATTAGTCAATGAACTTAAGATTTTGTGAAAGGAGGGGGTCGCCATGGAAGATATGAGCAAGTCGACGGTCTGCCAATATACGAGTCATTCTCATATGGACCATACATGACTTTTCGCAATTCAGGGAGTGCTTAGGTAAGTAGGCTTCTATTCTCATTGGTAATATCTATTATAGGTTGTTCAAGTTTGTATTCACTAGATAGAGGTATTGGGACAGGTTTGGTTACCTCAGATTATCATATATGTCCATTGTGTAGGCCACAGTTAGACTCCCAAAGGTCACAAAACATGAAGAAGATAGTATATCAAGGACACGTTGCTTTCTTCTTGGAGGGTCATGAATTGAGGGAAGGTTTTCTTGGACAACCTCCAACACGAATGAACGGCCAAAGCTGGTATGAGCTGAAAATGGTCCACATGGAGTCGCATCCAAATGGAATACGACGGTTCTTAGTTTTCTACAAGTTGCCATATTGGACCTACTTATAGATCAACCACTTGTATCCCATGCATATTTTCAAGAATGTGGGTAGCTTACTATGGGACCACATCACAAGAAAGAGAGACACTATAGGGGCATGAATGGACTTGAAGCAGGTAGGCAAGATGGAGGTGCTTTGGCTGTAGTCGAGTGCTGATGTTTGCTTGCAACTACCTCTCACTCCTTGGGTTTTGTCCACTAAAGAAGAGTGCATTGTGAAGCAAATTATCAAGTCTATCTGCACTCCAATGGGTATGATGTATTCTCTCAAGTTCATGTTTTCTAAAGATGACCAATTATCAGGGCTAAAATCCCATGACTGGCATAAGATATGTCAGGTTTGTACTACAAATGGATTGTAATTGGCCTGTGTATTTTGCTATTTGGAGTCTAGTCATTGTTCGTAATGCTTCTTCATTTGTGGCAATTTGTACTACCAATTGCGATCATGGGATGCCTTACTCTAGAAACACACGAGGTGATTTACAGGTTGTCAAATTTAGCACAATGGATCTCATAGAAGGAGATCAAGACACCCTCCATTGAATCTGCAAGGCGCAGAGTAGTTGAGACTGTCTGTCTGTTGAGTGTTGAAATGACTTGTTTTTTGGCTGATTTTTGTTGTTTTTGAGAGCTGAACGGTTGATTTTATGAGATGATTGATTGATTTAGAAGTGGTTTGAGAGTGTTTTAGATGATAATGATTGTGTTTTGGAAGATCATGATGTTTTTTGGTGGTTCTGTGATGTTCTGATAGGTTCTGTATATCTTCTGTTTTGCTCTGTTTTGGTATGTTTTGTTCTGATTGTCTTCTATAAAGAGGAAAGGAGTATTGATTGATGAAGATTGAGATATTGTGAAAGTTTATTGAATGGTTTGTGAGAGTTTGGAATGGTTTGAGAGTGAGTTATGAGGTTTTGATGACCTTCTGTAACCTTGTGTAGGTCTTCTGTAGAGCTTCTGTTCTGTTTCTGCTTCTGTTCTGTACTGTAGCTGTTCTGGTACTGTTTTGTAGACTGTTCTGTATGCTTCTGTAAGTGTTATGTGGAATGTATGTGTGAATTTGGGGAAGTTTTCTAGCCTTGGAAAGAGGTGAATACAAGTGTAAAAGAGTTGGAAGAAGTGGAAGAAGTAGCTGCTGAAGACTCAAGAGAAGACTAGAGTGAAGTGACAGTAGTGAGTTATGAAAGGACACTGTAGTGGCTCTGGTGACTCTTCATATCAGACATACCTCTTGGGAGGGGTATCCACGACCTAAGAGTGATTATTGAGAGTAATTTTGAGAGATTGTAGTGAGGACATGATGTATTATTGATGGAGAGAGAGAGAGAGAGTCAGAGACAGCCAATTCTACTCAACCAGAGTGATTGTATATGAGAGATTGAGAGAGAAGACTATGAAGATATTGAAGATGAATACTATGTGATGTATTTCCATTCAAAGATGGTGTATTTCTTTGCTTTCTTTGTTCTATAGATGGATTTTATGAAGATATTGAAGAATATGGTTGATTCTATTAAATCCGTGGGAGGTCTGCATGATGTTGCATGAAGATTTGTTGTGCCTGGTGTTCTTTTCTTCATTGTGATCATATGAAACATGATAAACAAGCTTGTTGATGTTACAAGATAGATTTTCTTGCAAGAGAATTTCCTTTTCCTTGGTGTTCCTCTCGGGGCTCCATGTTTTTGGTGCGCAGCCGGGGAAACTTGCCATCAACAAGCACCAGAAGAGGCTGAAAATGAAGGAAATGGCATTGCCAAGAAGAGAAGAATTCAATGGATGTTTGTAAAATTCCTTCTTCCACTGAAGAGTTGGAATTTCTCATAATCAAAGCCACTTTCCACAAAAAGTTCATCCCATAATGGCGGAAACACATCACCATCATGATGCATGCTCTATGTGGTGGACAGTTTCCTCTTCCTATTGAAGCAGCAAAAACTTGCATCTTGGTGGCAAACTGTTTGGGAACAAACTGAAGAGTAGAAACAGAGAGAATGAACATCCATGGAAGATTTGGCATTCATTGAGAAGTTTCCAGACAACATCAAGTGGGAGATTGTGAAGAAGCTTCAGGAGTCTTGGTCTGTAGAGGTTCACAAAGATAAGAAGGAAAAGAGTTGGAATTTGTTCGTGGATGCTCAACAGCAAGATACATGGGATGCTTGGTGCACTGATAATCTTCTGTTTGTTCAATTAGCAACCCACTGGAAGTTGGTAGATAGAGTGTTTTTCACAACATACACTATTGAAACCATCAGAAGTTGGCATTACTATGATGATGGCACTACCACAATGCTCAGACGTATGCATTTTGACACCTTCAGAACCGAATACCTTCCTCTGTGCAGTGGCATGAAAGCAGAATTCAGGGACGTAGAAAAGAAAGAAGTAGAAGAAATGTTGGCAAGAGAGTCCTCCAGAGACTGAAGCCTTCTGTTAACCCTCTGAGGAGCACTAACAATATAGTGGAGCCACACCCCTGATGAATGACGCAATAAAGAGGCAAGCATTAGAACGAGTCCAGAGGTACGTGAGAAGAGAGAAAGCAAGAATCAGAGCCGAGAGCAAGCTCGTAGCAGAAGCCGCCTTTGATGCCCTTGCGGAACTCTTTACAGAAGTCCCAATGGCACATCAAGCCCTTCCTCCTCCTGCTGGAGGTCCACTTCCAAGCCAGATCCGTCCTGGAAATATTGATGACAGGCCAGCGAATGTAGTCCCATTGCCAGTTTTTAAGGGAGAGTACAATGAAGACCCCGATCTTCATGTAGCAGAGTTTATGGTAGCGAGTGTGGCTAACAATGCCAGAACCCCTGAGCATTGGTTAGCGATATTCCCCGCCACTTTCAAGGGCACGGCGTTTCAGTGGTATGAGAGACAAGCAGCAAGAACTTTTGGCACATGGGACGACCTGAAGTTGGCCTTCCTCACTAAATTCAGGCGTGAAGGTTTTGAAGAGCGGATGAGAGAGGAATTTATGAACCTAAGTCAATCTTCTGGAGAAAGAGTGGAAGCTTATGTCTCACGAATGGAATCCATCCTGAAGAGATGGACTAACCATAATCTAGATGATGGCATTCAGAAGGGGGTGTTTCTCAGAGGATTACAACCAGAAGTCCGTAAGTTTGTGGAGCTGCAAAGACCAGCCACCCTGCAAGCTGCAACAGAAGGTGCAAGGCTGTACGATGAAGTGGAAGCTAGATTGGCGATGAATTCAGGAAGAGAAGTCCTATCTCCTCTGATGCTAGGAATGATATACCCACCAAATGCAGTTCCAGGGACTGTTCCCTACCCTTACCAACAGATGCCCCCGATATCACAGTATAGTGTACCAAATCCACAGTGGCCACAATCCCTGCCTCAAATGATGGCTCAACCACAACAACAATGGTCCCAACCAATTTCCTGAATGACAAATCAGCAGCAACAGTGGAACCCTACCAACTGGAGTCAACAGCCAACAGTTCAAACAGGAGCTCTAAATCAGAACCAGAACAGAGACCCCTCTGTACCAGCCCAACCCGTTTATGCAGTAATTACAGAGACTCCTCAAAACCCTCCTGCCAGTGCCTCAGGAGGAGAAAGCTTGAAGGATTATTTATCCAACTCAGTTGCAAACATCAAAAAGGAGTTGATGGATGTGATTACATAACAACTACAGACGCTGAAAGTGAACACAGCGAGCATATCCAACGTTGTAGGAGCAGGAAGCGATGTGATGCGGTCAAATACTTGGTGTGGTAAGTGTCATCAAGCAGGCCATTTAGCCACTGAATATACACGAAAACCAACTACTCCTAGGGCCTTCTGTTCCTACTGTTTGCGGAAGAACCATACAGAGGACATTTGCTCTCTGAAGGAGATGCATGATAGGAGAAGGAAGGAAGAAGACGCAAGATTTAACTTGCTGGAATCCAAAATGACAACACAAGATATTGGACCCAAGCCTAGAGAGTTTGGTCCTAATTTCGGACCCAGAAGATTTCCCTCTCAAAGTTACAGAGGAAGACAGTCTGGCGGTGGTCAGAGATCAGAAGTGGAATGTTACAGATGCGGAGAAAAGGGACACATTTCACCAAATTGTCCAAATCCTCGAAGGTCAGTGGATTACAAGCCCTTATGCAGTCGATGCAAAGGAGAAGGCCACACTGCAAAAGACTGTCCAAGCCCAGCCCCAATGAAAAACAGTGCTACTGATAGTCAAGAGCCTACCTCCAATTTAGTGGAATTGGAAGTTGCTGCCATCACGCGTGCAAAGCAGAAGGAACCATCTATCCAGAAAGAAAATAGCCCTCCTGTTAGAACAGTGAAGTTTAATCTTCCACCAGAAGAACAGAACAGAACAGAGCCTAACAGTGCCGTACAGAGCACTACAGTGCCACAAAGAGTTACAAAGACAGTTATAGAGACAGGACCAGAGGTCCAGGAGACAGAAGAGGAGGAAGTGCCACAACAAAAAGGACATGGATCCACCTCCTTGGAATTATCTTCCGACTCCCCTAATGAGGCTATAGATGGAACATCAGCAGACGAAGATGCTGTCAAACAGATCCTTCCCAAGAAAACAGTGGCACATTCCTTAACAGTGGATACTGTAGGTCGACTTCCAAAAGATGCAAAGCCATTATCAATGGGTGAATACTTCCTGCCTGAACCGGGCATGACTTCTGAAATCACTTCTGATAGTGAGATAGAAGCATGGATGTACTGCTCTCCCTGTTACATGGCCATAGCAGAAACAGAGATAGAGACAGGAGAGGAAATAGAGAATCTGTTCTTCTATTACAGAACTCCTACAGAAGCAAAAGCAGAAGGAGAAACAGAAGCAGAAGCAGAAGCAGAAGCAGAAGCAGAGACAGAGACAGAAACAGAAGAGGATGGATATGATATGGACGAAGAAGATTATGAAAGTGAGCCAGAAGAATCTATCCCACCTGAAGAGGATACATTTGAGGAAGAAGTTCCAGAAGCATCAGAAGCAGATGAGCTCATGCTCTGGGACAGAATGGTGATGGTACCATTTGGTCTGGTAAATGGATCTTCTCATATGCAAAACCTTTATAAGGGATGGATTAAGAAGAGCAAGCCGTCTTTCAGCAGTGGCTCATGCCGTCCTAACCCACCCTTGCCGAAGAAAGATGATGATGATGCACCGTGCCAACAAGCACCAATCCAACTCACCCAACAGGCATCAGAGGGTCCCTGTTATGTGACGTTCCTGGATGTGTCATCTTCAGAAGAGGAGTCTTCAAGCCAAGAGGTAATTAGTTTTGAAACCAAACCCGAAACAGCTCTAATCCCATTTCAACATCTTAAGGAGCAACCTAAGTCTCCACTGAAAGAAGAAGTTGGTTCTAGTGGGACATCAGAAGAGGACACCACTCCCTTGAAGGAGTCGGATCTATACCCAGAAGCAGTCCGCGGGACCTTCATCCGTGAAGTAGAAGGTGAAAGGCAGTTAACCTTTGTGGATGCAAAAGGCACTGAACGCCACTTGAAGGTGGGTAGCAGCCTCCCAAAAGAGGAGTTGTCAACCTTGTACAACTTGTTGAAAGAAAATTTGGACGTGCTTGCGTGGTCTTACAAAGACCTAAAGGGGATTGATCCCACAATATGTCAACATCATATTGACTTGGAGCTTGATGCCAAGCCAGTACGGCAACGACAGAGGCGAATGAACCCAAATTATTCCACATTGGTGAAAGCGGAGCTGCTGAAGCTTCTGGAAGCCGAGTTCATCTATCCAGTGGCAAATAGTGAATGGGTTTCACCCATTGTGGTTGTACCCAAGAAGAATGGAAAATTGCGCATATGTGTGGATTTCCGAAAGCTTAATTCCAAGACAAAGAAGGATCACTTTCCTATCCCTTTCACAGACCAACTGTTGGACACAGTGGCAGGACATGAGCTTTATTCCCTTCTGGATGGATTCAGTGGATACAATCAAGTGCAGATTGCAGAAGAAGACCAATCCAAAACAACCTTCACCACAGAATGGGGGACCTACGCTTACCAGGTGATGCCGTTTGGACTCTGCAATGCCCCTGCTACTTTCCAACGAGTCATGATGGCCACATTTCAAAATCATCTACACGACTTCATTGAGGTATATTTGGATGACTTCTGTGTCTATAGCTTGATCCGTGAACACTAGGAACACCTGGAACAATGCTTTGACCGATGCCGGGAGTATGGGATTTCCCTCAACCCCGACAAATGCATCTTTGGGGTCTCTTCTGGAGTTTTGTTGGGCCACATTGTCTCTACACAAGGGATATCAATAGACCCTGCAAAGATCGAAAAGATCGCAGCTCTGGCAGCACCCACCAACCTCAAATAGTTGAGGGGTTTCCTAGGCCATGTGGGTTACTACAGAAGGTTTATAGCCCATTTTGCGATAAAGGCAACTTCCTTGCACAAGCTTCTGTGGAAAGATGCAGAGTTTACTTGGACAAAAGAATGTGACAAAGCCTTCCACACTCTGAAGCAGTGTTTGATAGAGGCACCCATTCTGCAACCTCCTGATTGGACGAAAGAGTTCCATGTACACACTGATGCATCAATTGAAGGTTTAGGTACTATCCTTTGCCAGAAGGGCTCCTCGAAGCTGGATCAACCGATCTATTATGCAAGCCGAAAAGTCACTGATAGGGAACGGAACTATACAGTGACCGAGCTGGAGTGCTTGGCAATGGTGTTGGCCCTAGAGAAGTTTCGCCATTACCTCCTATCTACCCACTTTAAATTTTATGTGGATCATGAGGCCCTGTCCTTCCTAATGAACAAAGCGGATGTGAAAGGACGAATGATGAGATGGCTCCTTCTATTTCAGGAGTTCGACTTCGAGGTGATTACTAAGCCTGGTCGTTCCCATGTTCTGGCTGATCATCTGTCGCGTATCCCACAAACTGCAGATGAGGAGCAAGATGATCCAGACCTCCTTGATGCTTCGTTATTCTTGGTAGAAACTGTAACTCCCTGGTATGCAGACATTGCTAATCTGCTGGCAACCCAACAGTACCCTCCTCGTATTCCTAGTCGGGAAAGGAAGAAGCTTATGCTAGAATCAGCCCCCTACACCCTGCTAGGCGGTGCATTGTACAAGAAAGGCAAAGATGAAGTGCTCAGAAGATGTGTTACAGGAGAAGAGATTGGGATTGTTCTGAAGGCTTGCCATGACGAGCCATGTGGAGGTCACTTTGCAGGAGAAGCTACAGCCAGGAAGGCTCTGCTAGCAGGATATTGGTGGCCTACCATTCACAAAGATTCCTATGATTACTGTAAAAGATGTGATGCTTGTCAAAGAATGGGGAAACCCACGAAGACAAGTGCCATGCCACTACAACCTATCCTTCCGTTGAAGCCGTTTGAGAAGTGGGGCATTGACTTCGTTGGTCCGATCGACCCTCCCACTAGAAGGAAACAGAATAGATACATCCTCGTATGTATGGATTATGTCACAAAGTGGTGTGAAGCTAAAGCTCTAAAGCGGGACGATGGTAACAGCGTGGCCCTGTTCATGTACGAGAATATCATCACCCGTTTTGGCAGTCCCTTAGAGCTGGTAAGTGATAGAGGCACTCATTTCCTCAACAAAGTCATGGAAGAGTTGACAGAGTTGTATAAGATCCGCCATCGCAAGTCCACTCTTTATTATCCCAGAGCCAATGGCCAAGTCGAAGTCACCAATCGCATCCTCTGCTTGATTCTGACAAGAACAATTTCCGCACATCGTCATGATTGGGACGATCGACTTACAGAGGCCCTCTGGGCATACAGAACCTCCCATAAAGCAGCAACAGGACAGACACCCTTCCAGCTGGTGTATGGAACAGAAGCTGTTTTTCTTGTTGAATTGGAACTACCCTCTTTGAGAGTGGCTATCAAAGAGCGTTTGGGGGATGATGATTCACTGCAACGCCGTCTCCTGCATTTGGAATGTTTGGACGAAATTCGTAGGATGGCTCTACAGTGCATGGAAGCCACGCAAGCTCGACGTAAGGCTTACCATGATAGCTTCATCAAGCACAAGGAGTTCAAAGAAGGTGATTTGGTTCTAGCCTATGATTCATGATTTGGCAAGTTTCCTGGAAAGCTTCAACAGCGGTGGATGGGCCCCTATAAGGTACTTGCCGTCAACCCTAATGGCTCTGTCCAAGTGCAGACCATTGATGCCTCTGATGATTCCTTTCTGATCAATGGATATCGCCTGAAGAAGTACTTTCCTCCTTGGGGATCTTGACAATTACGGACACTTGATCCTTTTCCTCATTGCCGCGGCATTGTACTTCTTATGATGTTACTTCTGATAGTCGTTCTTCAATCACTCCTGATGAAGTGGACGCAACCCTCTATCTCCTCAAACCCCCCTTCCAGCCTTGATCTCTTATCCTCTATTTTCCACCAGCGACAGTGGCGAGGTTGGTCTTGATACATGGTCTTTCTACCATTCCCTTGCTCAATTTGAAAAAAAAAAACAATACATATCGGTCATGGGAGAAAAGGACTTAAGTCCCTGTCATGCCGACCTATTCTTCGAGAAAAGGTGGAAACACCCTCGGGAATAGGAGAAAACAAGAAAAAGAAAAAGAAAAAAAAAGCAAATCTGTTATGAGAGTAAAGGAAGAAATTCCCTGTCATAGCAGGCCTCGTTCCAAGAAAAGGTGATAAACACCCTTGGGCGAGAAGCTGGCTGTGAAAAAGGTGGTAACACCCAGCATTCCAGGAAGTGGATTCATTAATTGATATCCCTAGGATCCAATTCCGAAGCTGCCTCCCTTGGTACGCTGTGTCCTGGGTCTCTTTGCAAAGTGACTACCTGTCCTCCAGCAGACGACATGTTCCTGTCCAATACAATATTCGATGTGATGGCTACCTCCCTGGGTACGCCTCTTTAACAATTGATGATGCGATCTTCATTGACAAACAATAGAGTGACGTGAGCTTTCATCCTAACCGCATGGGGAAGTGAGTATGGTTGCCCTCTGTATCTATCAACAACGAGTGAGACAGAGGGTGGGGCGAGAGACCAGTCTTTTCCCTTCAAATCAAATGAGAGGTGAGAAGTGTGAATGAAGTGTTGCACGCACGGGATGGGCCTCTCAAAGCACAAAGCACAATTTGTTTCTGTGCACTGCACCATAAGGCTCCCTGGCCTTCCTTCTCGCACCGTATGCCGGCACAGGGCAGGATGCACAATTGCACCATCAAATGCGCACAAGGCATACAACCTTTGCACAAGTGACTGTGAGGATTATATCAATGGGTTTCAGGAAAAGGCTGCCCTCCTGTATCTATCAACAGAGAGTGAGACAGAGGGTGGGTTGAGTTTGACTGGAGTTTCTTCAATCCCTTACCGAGAGGTGAGATTGAGGGACGTTACGACACTTGGAGTCAGGTATGTTTCAGTTTCCCTGTGCACCCACGGGATGGGTCTTTGCCGTCATCACAAGACACGTCACCCTGTTCTGTACACTGCACCATAAGGCTCCCTTGCCTTCCTCCTTGCACTTATGCCAGATAGGTTGGACGCACTAATACACCATCAACTGTGCACCTTGGCATACTCCTTCTGCACCATTCCCCCTTGTCGATTCCTCAACCGGGTATGAGATATGGGTTTCAATCCTTTTTCCTCGAGTGATATTAGTCATGGGTCGAGTGACTGTTCTTTCATTTCGTTTGAGTGATTGTGAGTTGAGTGTAGTATCCCTCATCATCGACAAATTTCCTGCGACACGGTTTGTCCATTATTAATTTTTTGGGTTTTCACGACTTTTTCGTGCATATTTTTTACATTTTTCCATATGAACCTGCCCTGTTTGCATCAGAATTCCAATTTGATCTGCCAGCCGTGTCCCCTGTGTCTTCCTCCACCTTTTTCCTTTTTCCTCCACCCTCTTTCGACTTCTGGATTTTTTATTATTAATTTTTAAATATGTTTTTGGGAGTATTTTTGGAGTTTTTTTACATGTGAACCCCTCCTATTTCCACCGGAACTGCGGTTTAACATGATAACCCTGTGCCACTCCTTCCTGCGGACATTTTTCCTTCATACTGCATGTCATTCCGGTGAACGGTTTGTCCGATATTAATTTCCGATCCCATTTTTGGGTTTTTTTTTGGGTTTTTCCCATGTGAACGCGTCTTATCTCCGTCGGAATTATGTTTTGATGTGATAGGATTGTCGGGCACATCTTTTTGTACAGTTTTCCCTTTTTCTGCACCTCATTCCGATGCACGGATTTCCCGCTATTAATTTTTAATTGCGTTTTTTATTCATTTTTTGTGTTTTTTGCACATGACCGCCCTTTACCCCTCCCGGAATCTCCGTCGTATATTTTTCTTCTCTTCCGCCTGCCGTCCTGCCCACTTTTTGTTTTTACGCTATTTCGTTTTGACGTCCGAATTTTGTGTTATTAATTTTTTTTATTTTTACGTGTATTCGCGCGCCCGTTTTGTGCGTGAACGCGCCCTTTTTCGATTTTACGCGTCCCAACGCGCCCCGGTCGTGTCCGCATAACCCCTACCGTCATCCCGGTGCCATTTCAATCCCGTCACGGTAAATTTTTTAACCCCGCCCCGCGCACGTGCGTGGGACAAGGATACGCCCCCTCTTGACCCAACCCAACCCCTTGGCCCCTGTCCAACCACCCTGCCCACCCCAACCCCTTGCCCATGTCCATCCTCCCCTACCCCTGCCCGCCCACCCCCCTTGTCCTTGCCCATCCTCCCCCCATGTCCACCCTCCCCTATCTCCCCCCTACCCGCCCTTTCTCTCTCCCCGCCCCCCAACCGTCTCCCTCTCCCTCTGCGTTCTTCCCCTCCCTCCATCTCCACTTCCCTCCTCATCTTCATCTCCTCTCTCCTCCTCCTTCTTTCTTCCTCATTTTCTCCTCCTTCCTCCCCTCTCCTTCCCCTCCTTCCTCTCCCTCCAGTGCAGGCCGCCGCCGTCGCAGCGCAGGCCGCCGCCGTCGTAGCCCCAGGCCGCCTGCCCCGTCAGTCGCCTGGCGGTTGTCGCTGGCGCCCGCCCTCCAGCCGCAGATCGCCGCCCGCCTGCCGTTCCCTCCCTCGCAGCAGCACCAGGAACTCCCTCCACGGTCAGCCTACAGCGCCTCCCCCGTCCCCTGCCCTGGCCACCTGTGGCCCGCAGATCGCCGCCGCCTCGGTCGACTGCCCGTTCGCACGCCGCGCCCGCCGCACCCGCCCTCTAGCCTCTGCCCGCCGTGCCCGCCCTCCAACCTCTGCCCGCCGCGCCCGCCCTCCAGCCTCTAGTCGACGCCGCCGCCACCGTCCTCTTCTCCGCCTCTCCTCCTTCCCCACCACCCACCTCCCACCACCTCCTCCTCCTCTAACCACACCTAGGTTAGTTCCTAACCTTGGTTTCATTAATACTAACCTAAGTTCAGTTAGGTTCCCCATTGACTTAACTTAAGTTAAAAATTAACCCTAACCTAGTTAACTGACACTAACCTTAGTTAGTTAACCCTCCCACTAACCTAACCCCTCCCACTAACCACCTAACCCTAGTTAGCTACCCCTACCCTAACCCTAGCTAGGTTAGTTCTCACTAACCATAGTCAGGTTAGTTTACTAACCCTAGTTACTAACCCTAAACCCCAACCCTAGTTTACTAACCCTAGTTAGGTTACTCTAACCCTAAGTTAGTTCCACTAACCTTACCCTAGTTAAACTAACTGTAGCCTAGTTCCACTAACCCCCCTTAGGTTAGTCCCCACAGACCTAATTTAGTTTACTACCCTGACTAACCTAGTTTACTAACGTAACCTGACTAACCTACCCTGACTTGATTAGTTCGACTAACATGACTTACCCACACTAACCAGACTTAACTGACTTCTTTCTAACTGACTTATTTGATTAACATGATTTATGTGATTTAATTAATTTCTAAATTAATTTTTCCATCAAACAAATTCAGAAAAATTTCTAAAAATTCCCTTTGCTTTTTTGCCAATTTTTGGGCATTTGTCCACTGGAAATTACTCACCCTAAAATTTCTGAAAATTACATATTTCCTCATTTAACCCCCAATTCCCAATAAATGTAGAAAATTCATTTAAAAATAGTACAAAATTCTAAACAAATTCTAAACAATTCTCAAAAATTCCCCTCACCTCCCTTGCTCATTTTCCATTTATTCAACCATAAATAATCACAACTTAACACAACAAAAAAATATAAAAAATAAAAAATAAACATAAAAATCAAAATCAAAATAAAAAACCAACAAAAACCAAATTAACCCATCCACTAAGGTGATGTCTTTGTTGTTTCGTCAGTGGTCTTTACTTTTCCTTTACTGGATTCACTTCTTTTGGGAGACTCTTCCGTGCGCATTTCTGCATTACATACACACCCCTTCCAGGTATTTATTTTATGTGTTTTATTTATTTTCATTTCCCCCTTAATCACAAATTAATTGTTAAAATGAACTCTTTATTCACCCACAGTTTCCACGTGCATTCGCGCTACACACACATTCTTTTTAATTAAAATAAACCCGCCGTTCACTTAGCACGCGCTACGTGCACTACAGAGGCACTTTAATTTTTAATTAAAATGAACCAGCTGTCACATGAGCACGCGCTGGCAAAAAAGCGCTCCACATCACCTTAATTTGTAATCAATGAATTGCATTTAGAGACCCAGTCAGGTATCGAAGTCCGAGAATCGAATAACTGCACCGCTTCACCTAATAATTGGTAATTTAATTTATAATAAGGAACTGCCATTTTCTTGCTAAGGTTTATCACCTAATAAAAATTCACCCATTCTTAATAATTGATTAAAATCAACCCTTCATTAAATTAATTCCCTCCTCACTGCACTTAATTTCCCTTTTTCATGCACTGTTTCGTGGGATGGGTATGCGCAGTCATTAGAGTTATTTTCCTAGTCCAGTCTTGGTTTATCACAGATGTAGTCATGATATGTGTCGGATGTGGTCTTATTTTGGTTTCCTGTCTTAGTTACGGTTACGGGTACGGTATGCAGTTTTTTTTCTTTTATTGCCTGATACGGGGTTCTGGATATTTGTCTGATGCATCGCATGAAGCTTTCGGTCGCATTTGTCTTCAGGTCATGTCAAATTTTTTTTCTAGGATGTGGTTTGCTTGGGGTTAGTTGGTCATGTCACGTTTTATTGTTTTGGTTGTTCTCTTATCCTTGGTTTTTTTTGTCTGTTGCTTTGCAGGCATTCTCTTTGATTGTATGTGTTTGTGTGTGTGTGTAACCATCTGAATGGCGCCTTCTCATGCTCCTCCCCCTATCCAGTACGTCCCACTAGTTAGTAGGGATTACTCTTCCCTACTTACTTTTGAGCCTCTCACGAAGGCGGGACTTGCTGCTTTTGTGGCCACTCCTTTTCCATTGCTTCCTGAGGATCCGTCGTTATGTGATGAGTTCCTGGCCTCTTACAGCAAGAAGACAGGCGTAGTCCAGGGCATGTCTATGACTTTGACATCTCGAGGCTTAGGAAAGGCTCTGTCTCTTCCCTTCAAAGGTGAACCTTTTGTGACCACTCGTCAGCTCTTCTCTAATGAAGAGATTCTCAAACTGTTGCAAAAGCAGACAAGGGAAATCCTCGATGTTAAGAAGGTGATAAACTCTTCAGGAGTTTCCTTTTCTATGATCACTGATCCCGTATGGAAGACGATCTGTCAGTTCCTTCAGGACAGGTTTATGCCTGCCAAAACGCCATCCCACTATTTGTCCAAAGAGCTTTTTACAGCTTCCAGGATGGTGTTGAAAGGAGTTGCTATTGATTGGAGCACTTACCTCCTTACTAAAATGGATCAGCATTTCGTTAAAGTCACCAGGGGTAATGTTACCAATGTCACATATGGATCATATTTGTCTGCCTTCTTGACCTATTCAGGTTTACAGAAGACTGTGCCTCCACCTCCTCCATCAGATCCAGTACCTCCTCCTCCACCTTCAGAAGAGTCAGAACCCATTGACATAGAGGATGATGATTCTCCGCCTCCCCTGGTCATACAGCGCAAACGCTTGAAGCGGGTAGCGGATAAAGCCCCTTCTGTACTTCCCTCAGTGCCTATCCCTGCTACCTCTGGCAGTGATCTCCCTGGGTATCTCACTTGTAATAACCTGTTCAGAGCACATCGAGAAGGATCGTTGGAGATCTCAGTTCCCTCCCTGAACAATCTAGTTGCAGGAGATGCCATTCCTTTCCTCTGCAAGGATATTCAAAGCTCCATTGAATTGTCAGTGATAGCCTGTGTTCAACAGCTGTACGCGTCCTTTTATGAAGAGCTCATGCAGTCTAAGGACCAGTTGCATAAGGCAATATCTGAGTTAGCTTCTGTTAAGGATACCTTGGTAGATTTATTTAAGCAAATGGAATAGCAAACCCAACTGGTTGCCACCCAAAGCAATGAGATTTCTTCATTGAAGATCCAGTTACTCGAGGCTTAGTCACAGGTTACTAGCCTTTCAGCAGAGAAGGAGAGGATGTCCCGGGAAGCGATGGAGTTCCACGCTATCTTAGATGACAAGCTTTCAGCTTTACAGATGGCTAATGACACAGTGGCCAACCAAGCCTCCCAAATCCAGCAGTTGCAAGATCAGTTTGCAAAGTCCCGCTCTGTTCCTCCAAGCCCTAATGTTCCATTGATTCCTTCTCTTTCACAGGAGGACTTGGCTGCTCTTCAGAGATAGGCTACTTTCTGCCCTCTATACGAAGCTTTCCACGATGGATTTACCTTTTCCAGAGGATGGCTGGAGTGGGGCTTGGTCTGCTGAGTTGTTGACAGAGGTAGTCAGAATGGTCTTTGAAGATTCTGTCACACCAGATACCATGTTGATGTCATACATGTATCTACGAGGAGACTTGTTAATTCCAGATAAGGTAGATATGGCATGGTATGTGGGGGATGTGGTCTTACAGGCTGTTTTGTATGTCAATCATTTGGAGTTGCACATAGCTGACATGTTCCAAAGTTACTCCTCCAAAGTAGCTGATTGTCAGGATAATTCGTGGCATCCCATGATTGATTCGGTGGTCCTAAATCAAAGACAAAACACCGCTCCTACCTTTGCCGAGAGTACTAACCAACTGAGGATGGATCTCTTAACCTATCTTTCCAAACATAATCCATTTGATGCTACCTTCTTTGATGGCTATCATCGACGATCTCTCTTAGGACTTTATGTTCCTACCCTCCTCTATTACCAACAAATGGCTCACCGCTCTGCTATATATTTTTCCCTTTGTCAATCTAATTCCACCATTATTTTACCCCTTCTTTTCCAACCTTCATCTTTCCCTCAAATTCCTATTTTCACTTACTGTTCCTTTATTGAGGATAGGGTATTTTCCCCTTCTCCACCCTGTTCTTCTCCACCCATTAATGTACCCTCCACATTTCCTATTTATCAGTTAACACCGTTCCTTAGTGATTCCTTACAAATTTCTGCCACTCCTTCTTTAACCTTTTCTTCCTTTTATGATTTTTCCTATCCTTCCCTTCATCCACTTTCCCTTATTCCACTACCCTCTCCTAACACTTCCATATCTCAACCACCTCAGTTGGTTAGTGACTGTGACGGGTTTGATAATCAGATTTCTAGAAGAAGGGGATGGAGTTCGGATGATTGCCTTACAGGACCGCAGATTAATTGGCCAGTAATTCCAGGAGAATGTACAGCTTCCAGTCAAGCTTATCAGAATTATGTTCATTTTGCTCAGCAGTATTCATAGTCTGCAGATCCCTCAGTGAGATTAACTGCTCACTTTGCTTGGTACCTGGCGTATATGCATAGGCACTCTCATAATGATTCCAAGCCTATTCCAAAGTTGTGCATGAATGTCAATGTTAGCATTGATTCCCAACAGCTGGAGATACTGTATTTTCATGCCCTCTGTTTGCCTAGCAGATACCTGGTCCTGTTGGAAAGGATGTGTTGTCTTCAATTTTTTCAAAATCCTCCTAAAAACTTTGTAGATGAATCCTTATCTATGGATCGTTTCCGACAACATCAATCTTTTAAGAGGGATCATCTTCATTGAAACCTTTCCAATGTATGGTGAAAGTTTTTTAATACAAAACTCTCTTTTTTTTTTGAAGGAGTCATTCAGATGGTTGTGTTGTGTATTAGTGTTTGTGTTGTGAGTTCATTTATGTCAAACGAATGTGGTGGTTTCCTATTGGATTTCGTGTACGAGCTACGTTTTGGAGAATTGTGGTGATGGGGTCGTGGTTGGAGAGTTGAAGCTGATGCTGATGAAGAAGAAGCAAACTCTTATATCCTTTACAAATTTATTGTGATTTTTAGTTTGATAAGCGGTGTTAATGAATAAAGAGTTTTCCTTTCTTCGTATGTTTATCTTAGAAGCAGGTTATAAGTTGGGGTCGTGGTGAATGGATTCTTTGTGAAAAGCTATTGAAGATCAAAGTTGCGCTTTTCAATGCCCTTGTATTCCCTTTTTCCTGGGTCGCGAGGACGCTTCCTTATTAAGTGTGGGGATATGTTGAGTGTTGAAATGACTTGTTTTTTGGCTGATTTTTGTTGTTTTTGAGAGCTGAATGGTTGATTTTATGAGATGATTGATTGATTTAGAAGTGGTTTGAGAGTGTTTTAGATGATAATGATTGTGTTTTGGAAGATCATGATGTTTGTTGGTGGTTCTGTGATGTTCTGATAGGTTTTGTATACCTTCTGTTTTGTTCTGTTTTGCTCTGTTTTGCTCTGTTTTGTTCTGATTGTCTTCTGTAAAGAGGGAAGGAGTATTGATTGATGAAGATTGAGATATTGTGAAATTTTATTGAATGGTTTGTGAGAGTTTGGAATGGTTTGAGAGTGAGTTATGAGGTTTTGATGACCTTCTGTAACCTTGTGTAGGTCTTCTGTAGAGCTTCTGTTCTGTTTCTGCTTCTGTTCTGTACTGTAGCTGTTCTGGTACTGTTTTGTAGACTGTTCTGTATGCTTCTGTAAGTGTTATGTGGAATGTATGTGTGACTTTTGGGAAGTTTTCTAGCCTTGGAAAGAGGTGAATACAAGTGTAAAAGAGCTGGAAGAAGTGGAAGAAGTAGCTGTTGAAGACTCAAGAGAAGACTAGAGTGAAGTGACAGTAGTGAGCTATGAAAGGACACTGTAGTGGCTCTGGTGACTCTTCATATCAGACATACCTCTTGGGAGGGGTATCCACGACCTAAGAGTGATTATTGAGAGTAATTTTGAGAGATTGTAGTGAGTACATGATGTATTATTGATGGAGAGAGAGAGAGAGAGTCAGAGATAGCCAATTCTACTCAACCAGAGTGATTGTATATGAGAGATTGAGAGAGAAGACTATGAAGATATTGAAGATGAATACTATGTGATGTATTTCCATTCAAAGATGGTGTATTTCTTTGCTTTCTTTGTTCTATAGATGGATTTTATGAAGATATTGAAGAATATGGTTGATTCTATTAAATCCGTGGGAGGTCTACATGATGCTGCATGAAGATTTGTTGTGCCTGGTGTTCTTTTCTTCATTGTGATCATATGAAACATGATAAACAAGCTTGTTGATGTTACAAGATAGATTTTCTTGCAAGAGAATTCCCTTTTCCTTGGTGTTCCTCTCGGGGCTCCACTGTCTCTTTGAGAAGTACCTACCCACCAGTATGCTCATGATACAAACCCACCTCCTCATGCATCTTGTAGAGGAAGTGGAGATTGCGGGACCGACTTGTCCATATATGATGGATGTTCTTCTTGGGGTGCTTTATGAAAACCATGAAAGGCTTTGTGCAACAACAAACTTGGCCAGAAGGTAGCATGGCTGAAGGTTGGTTGGTGTCTGAGACATTAGTGCATATTTCACAGTGGCTACCAACAATGGATTCAGACAATAATATGCTATGGTCTCGCTGAAGGATGATGATAGATTGACCGGAGATGTGGTGGTTGGAAATGGGGTAGAAAAAAGGATGGATGCTGCAATGGAGGAGAAAGTGAATCATTTTTGTATGTTGCACCATTCCTCCATGGAGACATGGCTTGCTACATACGAGCAAGCCACGAAAGATCGGAAGAAGTGCGATCTGAATTTCAATGTAGTATATACCATTAACTGATTCGATATCCTGAGGGCATGGAGGAGATTCCGTGGTTTATGTCAATGTGATGGTTGCATGGAGCTTTGACTACAACGTCTCGCGAAGGGACAAAGGTCTCAACTGAGGAATTGGAATTCTCGAGGGATTTAGTCCAAAGGTGACTACGTGTTTAGGGTTTATCATATCTAGATTTTATATGTGACAACTAATTAACTGTTTCAATGTACAATACAAAATATATAGTGTGGCGTGGTCGCATGGATGACATTTTCGCATAGATCATATCGACAAAATGCGCTCCACAACGGATTGTGGTATCATGGCAAAGTTTGAGCAAGAGAGCCAATGACAAGCAAGGGATCCAAACACCGTTATAGATGAGATGGAGAATTTTGGAAACTTATGAAGTATTATCACGGTGGATTACCGTAGCTTCTCCATGATCCTATTTGATGTGCAGTGGTTCAAAGTGGTACTTGAAGGAGCTAGGACAACAGTTCACGAGGTCCATCTAGATTTCTCATAATAGATTCCAATGGACGGATTTATGTGACACGTTGGTATTGTTAGCCCATTGTGAACAGGTACATGAACTCATGTTTTTTTAATTTTATTATGACATGGTACATGTCACAAAAGTTAAATCTCTCTTGTACATGATTTTGAACATGTAATTTTCTGTCCAAACCCCCGACAACCTCGATGGTGGTATGTTGTACCTTCAACTTCTCGAAGTGCGAGAGTATATGATGAAAGCAATGTTCCCATCATAGATGAGGACAATATGTAAATAGAGGGGTCGATATTGCAAGGGGTGGAGGCCACCGAAAGCTTGGAGCATGTAGAGGAGCTAGAATCGGGTAACAATGATGGAAAGATAGGAGACTAAGAATTCTTTGAGAATGAGGTGGACTCATCCTTTTGTGGTGACCTTTCTATCAACCTTCCAATATATGTGGAGTTGTGTCAGGAGATTGACATGGGACCATAGGGTACGTCATACTTGGAGAAACCACTTACTCAATTTGTAGATGAATCACTTATAAGAGTACATAAGATATGTGTTTTAAGTAAGATAAATTTTTTAAGATTTATATTATCGTGCTTTGCTTGATTTATATTGATTATGCTAATATCAATTTTTATCCGTGCAAGTGACCTTCATGGATATTGGATCCACACGATGAGTCGAGGGATGAGCAACGAGGAGCTACAAGAGATCTTCACACGTATGTCTCCAAATCAGATGGCTCAATTTAGAGATATGGCGAACTAGGAGCTATCTCGAACACCATCAGGTCGTTTTGTTAGATCTACCTTTGACCTTTTTGGTAGAGAATTGCACCTATCCCTAAAAATAATGCGTTCATATATACATAAAATTCCTTCATCCAGTTAAGAATAGGTGTCTTTGATCAAGCACTGCTTCAGGATATTGAAAGCTTCTCCACACTCATCTGTCCAAATAAAATTTGTATCTCTCCTGAGAAGCTTATGTAGGGGGTTGCCTTAGTTGCAAAATGTGCAATGAATGTCTTGTAGCAATCCACATGGCCAAGAAATATTCTAAGCTATTTGAGACTAGTTGATGTTGTTAAGGCTCCAATCTTCTCAATCTTTGCTGGGTTTGTTTTTCTATCCCTTATGCAGAGATGCTTATGCAGAGATGATATGGCCCAATAGAACTCGTGAGGAGACTCCAAATATACATTTGTTAGAGTTGAGGAAGATCCCATACTCCTGGCATCGATCAAGCACTACTCTAAGTGTCCCCAATGCTTGTAGAGTAGACTGAAGACACATAAATCATCTAGATATATGTCAATAAGATCATGTAGGTGGATTTGGAATATAACCATCATCACTTGTTGGAAGGTAGTTGAGGTATTACAAAGCCCAAATATCACTTTTCAAGTGTAATTATCCCATTGCAATGCAAATTTTTACTTGGACTAGTCTTCTTCTAGAATATGCACCTAGTTGTATTTATATAATCCATCCAATAGAGAATACAACTCATGTCCTACAATTTTGTCCAAAATTTGATCCATAAAGGGAATGGAAAAGTAATCTTTTTTGTTTTAGAATTCAGCTAATAGAAATCCACACATATATGGAGCTTTTTGTTCTTCTTTGGTAGGACTACAATTGGTGAAACCCATTCATTTTTTGCCATTGGGTAGATAAACTTATCTTCTAAGAGCTTCAACAACTCTACCTTGACTAGGAATAAATAGTTAGGATTCATATACCTCTCACATTGTTGTACTAGCTTGGCATTAGGCTCCAAGTCAATGTGGTGTTGACATAGTGGGATCAATCCCCTTCAAGTCTTTATAAGACCATGCAAACACATCTAAGTCAATGTGGTGTTGACATAGTGGGATCAATCCCCTTCAAGTCTTTATAATACCATGCAAACACATCTAAGTTCTCCTTCAACAAGTTACGAAGGACTGTTAACTCCTCATCAAGTAGACTACTACCCCCCTTCAAATGACATTCAATGCCTTTTACATCAATAAATATTAATTTCTTTTCACCTTCCACATCTTGGATAAAGGTCACATGACATATTCTAAGTATAGATTTGACTTCTTAATGGGATTAGCATTCTCTTCTCTGATGATCCACTTGAGCTAGCTTCTTCTTTCTTAGGTTGCAACTCTTTGGATCCTTTTGGATACTAAAATGGTATGAGAGATATTTCTAATTTGGATTGTGAGATACTCACTTCTTGACTTGATGGCTCATCCTCTAAGGATACATCAAGAAAGGTCACATAACAAGGACCCATTTGATTATCCTTCCCTTGTGGCACTAGAACATGGCAGGCTGCATCATTATCATCCTTTCGTGGAAAGGATGGATTAAAGTGACAATGGGCACTAGTAAAGTAAATCTTCTTTTTCTTTCATCCAATAGCATCGGATCTTTAAGTTCTGAGGCCTCTAGAACTTCATCTTCATTTGTATCCTCTTCTATTTTGATAGATTCTTCCTCATAACTATCAGAATCTTAACCTTTACTTTTATCATGTTCCTCTTTTGACTCAATATTTGCTTCTATAGAGGCTTTATACTAGAAGAATAGGCTCTTTGTTACCTCTTCTACTTTTGTCTCTAGCTCTATTATGGCCATATAATAAGGCAAAAAATACATCCAATACTCTATGTCATTGATGGAAAATTAATTTCACAAGTCCTTTCTAGTTCAAGTAGGAGATATTCACCAATTGACAATGGCTTGCTTCTTTTGAGAGATGGCTGATAGTACCCATATTAGGGATTGTGCTTCAAGTTTATTTGAGAAAATTTTCTTGATGATATATTCTTCTAATAATGTCCCATCTACAAATCCATTGGAAGAGTCATATTAGACTTCTATGGAGATGAATCCATGTCCTCTCTATGAACCATGGAGCTTTAAAACCACTTTTTTGGTCCCTTGCCTAGGGCTAGGGTTCTTTTGAACCAATTAGTCCTTGCTTGTGCTTCAAAAAGCCATGGTCTTTTGAGCAACACGGGGTAAGATGTTCCATAAGAGTTTAGCTTCACTATCAGGTAAGCGAGCCAATAATCTCATCCTACTACTATGGTGTTGACATAAGGAAGGATGCCTAAAGGCTTGATTCTACTTTAATCCACCAATCTCATAAGCCACTCTATTGGTTGCATGTCCTACATGCCCAAATCTTTCATTGTCATATCCATCATGATGTTCACTAATTGAAGAGTCTCTATCTATCAATGTACTTGCAATGAAGTAGTCTTCTATCTAGATGCCACTCTCTAGAGTGCAAGGATCTAGGAAGGCATGGGCCACATCTACTTCTTTCGCAGGCTCTAGGGCCTTATTGGTTTTGATAGTAGTTGCAGGATGGAAAATCCTTAGGTAATCATGTGAGAATGCTTTTGAATCTCTTTCTACAACTAGAAGAAAAAATCAATAGTTGTCTAAATGTCAAATTAGGATGGAAGGTATCCAAGTCTTTTACCAAATCATACTCTTTTATGGAATCCATTAGCTCCTCACAACTATGGCTGGGGAATGAAAAAATGCCCACTTTGACTTTTCCTTTGTCTTCAATAAGTGGTTACATGATCACATCTTCTATTACTAGAGGTACATCCACATCTTCCATCTCTTGGATCTTTGATCCTTTGTCTTGGACTGTCTCTGTACCCTTTTGTGGCATTGGAGTACTCTATACTATATTATCTTGTACTATACTACTTTGTGGCTCTCTTGAAAGCTTGAACTTAACAATTTTTTTAGAGGAAACATTTTATTGTAAAATGGTAGATTCTTTATACTTGGCTCGTGTAATTGTTACTACTTCTAATTCTACCAAGTTAGAGGTAGGCTCTTGGTTCTTCTATTAGTTATTAGTGAAATTAGCCTTGATAGGGACGAGATTGGAATAGTATTTAAAAATGTGGCCTTCTCCTTTATATCAACTACAGAGGGGCTTGTAGTCATAGGAGTTAGCCAAAGTTCTCTTCTCGCGCCAAACCATTCTCTCCTTTGATCTTTGGACCGGCTTTAGTGCCTCTTTTTTAAATTTTGCCTTCTTTCTTGATAATCCCTTATCCTTCTCAAGATCAACTTTACTATCAACAACAGGTCTTAGAGGTCCACCTTCCATATCAGGATTCAGAACTTGTTTTTCCCTAGCATCTTGCTTAGGGTTTCCCTCGATAGGTCTTGTAGTTCATTTATCACTCTCTTTAATCTTTTGACCTCTTGTTATGGCTCGTAGATTAGAAGTTTCAATGTCATTGACACATACAAACTCAATAAGGCTGACTCCACTGTCATGAGGCAACTCCTCTACAATAGCTTTTTCTCGTTGTAGTATTTGTCTTGGTTTCTCATCTTGCTGGAGATTATTCCCTTGTGCGCGATGGTTAACTGGACATGGCAGTTTACTCCCTTGTTAGAGAGAACTAATCTTACTCCAATAGGTAGCAGCTAAGTGGCCAGTCTTTCCGCAAATATCGCATTTGACATTCGGACAATTCCTAGGGAAATTTTGGCCACCACACCACTTATAGCTAAATCTTGAGGGGGCATCCTCTTCAGGGCATCGACTCCCTATCAAATTCTGCTACTTCTTAAGAAATTTGACATCCATAGCTATTTGTCTATATTGTTCAGAAATCATATCGATGTAGTGCTTCATCATGTCCTTAACTTCGCCCAGGACATTAGAGGCACTCGACTCATAGCCACGATCATCTGTCTGTCGTCCCATCGGCCTAACCACTTGATTAGGAATTGGCCGCTGATCTACTAGGACAACATTAGGATTCGTTATTTTGCCTCCACCATGTAGTGGGCCCATCTGACTAGCCATAGGCATAGTCATGCCATTAGGAAGAGCTGGTAACATAGGTAGATTCGACATGATACTCCCTCTGCCATTCGCATTTGACATGGGGTCCCCTTGACTCCCGTTGGTTAGTGCCAAATTATTACCATTCCAATTTATCCTTGCTACATAAGCCGCTAGCAAGCGCGACTCTACTCCTTTTGCTTGGGTGATAGTAGTGTCAATGTCAGCCAAAGCGACACTACTGTGCTACACCTGGATATTAAAATATAATCCATGTAGGAAATATTGCAACTGTGCAGCCGATGGAATGGGAATATAAGTATTAAGTTTGCAAAGAACTTGCTTCAGCTTCTTGGCATAGGCCTGATCATTCTCATTTGGCTCTTGGTGTGTTACATTCAAGACACACAACCAATACTGTCCACCCCCCTCAGGAGCAAACTCTCTACAGAAGGCCATGAAGAATTGGTCAGTGCTAGTTATGGTTCTAGCCTCTAGACCATGATACCATACTGCTACCCTTTCTTTCAACATCATGTTGAAGAACATCATTACGTGTCCTTCGTCTTGGATTCGATAATTAAACATGAGCATTTGAAACTCAATATGGAGTTCTCCATCTTCTTCTACTAACCCATGGAAGATGGGAAAAGGTACTCCTAATGCCAGTAAATCCGGTGTCCCTGTGCTGGAATTATGATTGATTGTGCCATGGCTACAACTGGATTGACAACAGGAGTATAGATTTTGATGTCACGAAGCCAGTCGTCCAATCGGATCATGAATTGAAGTTTGTTTGCCCCCTCAAAACTGAAATATCCACTTGCGGGACAGTGTGAACACAAAAAGATGAACCGGTTATTTTAATGTTTTAAATCTTAGGCTTAATAAGAAGCCTCAAATTAATGCAAAAACTGTCGAATACAGAGGGAAGCGTCAATGCGCCTCCTCAAATTTGCTCGATGCCTCTCTGATACACACCCGTTTGGAGAGAGAGAGGGAGATTGTCGATCAGGGCAGAGAGATGAATGAGATGGTTGTAAGCTTGCCCGTTTTAATGAAGGATTTAAAAATATGATTTTCTAGTCTCTCTCTCCTCTCTCCTCTTAGCGGCTGTTCATATGCATCAATGAGAGAGAGAAGGGGGGTGATGATGATTTTGAAGTAAATGATGCTGATGGAGCGGTAGAGGACATAGATTGGGATTGGAGAGCGTGTTAACGGCAAGAGGGAAGCATCAACAGCCTCTCAATCTCAGGATATGCACCTTGAACACACGGGTTTCTATGAGTAAGTGGTCTTTTTCTTTGTTTAATGAAAGATAATTGAAGGAAATGATTGATGATTATTGATCTTGGTTGCATATGCTTAATTATCTCTGAGATGGAAGAAAAATGAGAAATTTTGATGACATAATAATTTTTTCTCAAAACGTGTAAAATCCGCAAAGTGTGATTTTTGATGAAATCATGGAAATTGGGGATTTTAGTGAGTATTTTGAGTTTCCATGGAGTAAAAATGAATATAAAAATGGGCCTTAGTGCTTTTGATCAGTGGGAGTTTGCAAGTTTGGTTTTCCATAATTTTTGAAGAAAATAAATAGAAATAAATAAAAAAATGGGAAATTTTGGGTTTTTTCATGATAAATAATTAGGGAAAAATATGATTAATATTTTTGGATATGTAGCAAGGTTGAGGCATGAGGATTAAGCCTCAACTCATCCTTTTTTATATGTTTTGGTGCATTTTAATTACTTTCCATATGAAAAATGACATACAAATGAACCTTGAACCTATGCAACTTGCAAAACCTAACTGGTTAGGGGAAAAAGAGATTGTAAAAGTGAGAGATTAGTGGAAATATATAAAATTTTGATTCATTTGGTTTATGTATATTATATAGGCTGATAAAAATTTAAATTTAAGGAGACTAGTAACACAAGGAAACTCAGTGCTAGTCTCTAGCAACCCAACAACGAGTAGACCGAAAATCATTAAAGGATTGTTTTGCACACCACGTGGCTGATTTCTAATCATAGAATGTTTTCACACAATGGTCATATACTTTTGCATTTTGCATGCCCCATGGTATAAAACATGGTTGTATGGCACTTGATTACCTAATAAATGACCAATGTGGAGTGTGTGAGGATTCCTAGGCCGTAGGGCAAACAAGGAGTTCCTTGGGGTAAGTTTAGTAAGGAAATATCAACTCCTGGATTGTTTGATAAATCAAAGAGTGGAGCTTGTACGTTTGTTCTTTATGTTGGAGCTACGCATCAAGCTCGCATCAAGGGGCCAATCCCCACGATGTAGGAGAGTTGCAGTGAGGCCACGGTGTTTCAGCCGAGAGGTTGCCTCCTATGTATGTGATACGTGGTATATTATACCAATGTGTATGGGATCTCCCTCTGAGGAGTAGGGGAAGGCAAACATTGGATTGTGTCCTAGTATAAATGCAAGATCGATATTAGAGTTTAGTATAGCGTGTCCCTTAGATGCTCCTCGCCGTGAGGCCATGTGGGGTGTCTTATGTGTCTTAGAAGTCCACCGACTAGTGCTAGAGAGCCAGTGTCAGGCCCATTTTTGGTCTCGACAAGCCATGCATTGGATATATGTTCGTACCACACATAACATGATGGGTTATTTACAAGAATCTCATACCCCCAATATTGCATGGAAGAATTAAGTAAGACTATTTGAAGTAAACACAAAAGCTAGAAAGCCATAACTCAAGTCAGAGTTGAACCAAGTGAAAAGAGGAAACTTGCCCATAAATGATTATGCCTTGAAGGTCCAGAGTATTATGGAAGCTCTTGGATCTATTAGTGTATTAGTTGATGATGATGTCATTATGCATATATACTTAGATGGACTTGGAAATGAATATAAGAGCTTTAGGTCATCTATGAATAAGAGGGATGATATTCTTGATTTTTGTAACAACACTCCTTTATAATTATGATAAATCACATAGCCAATCAAACTAAATAAATATAAATATAAAGAGAATAGAGAAGAAGAGAAATCAACATAATATATTGTCAAGTCTATAGAGTAGAAATAATGGAACATCACAAATTACAATCCAATATGGAGCTCCAACCTCTGGGACCACCCCAGAGCTTATATCATGTACATAATAAGGGATCTCAATCTCACTCTTAATCTCATTCACAATCACAATCTCAGATTTCTAAATAAAAAAGAAGAAGAAGAATTGACTCAATCAACTATCTTCTATATGAATTTGTGAATTGCCTTGGAACCATAGTATCAACCATGCAAATCTTCTTGAATAATGTATTATTCAAGAAAAAATTATTCTAATCTATGACATACCAAATTAGATATGTATAGATACCTCTTAATCTTACTTTCAATCTCAATTATTATAATCATACTCAATAATCAAGAAAAGAAGCAAGGACAAGAACTCTATGTATTTATGTAGTTTGAATTGTCCTGATGTAGCCAAAAACTTGTTTTCACTATAGTTTTCTCTCATAAACTCAAAATATGGACATATAGGTACTCACATCAATCGAAACAGATTTGATTGACAATGCAAATTACGCAGAATTGCGAAATTAGGTCTTTTGTAAGAGAAGATGATAATTTTAGATCAAGTATCATAAAAAAGCATATTTTTTATATTTCATTACTCTTTTATAGTATATATTAAAAATATCAAAAATATAATTTATAGTCAATATGATTATATTTCACTTGTGTAGACTATATCATGTGAATAATACTAGATATTAACAAATACATGGACATGTATTTTGATAGTAGTACTCTTTATTTATCATATTATAATTGATTAGATAATAATATCTACATAAGTTTACACCTTTGATAGATCATAAAATTAATATGTTTAATATTTTTATAAAATAGATCATTATATTCAATCCCTCTTCAAAAGATTTGTCCTCAAAACCTAGGGAGCATTCGATCCCTCTTTAAAAAATTTGTTTCTAAACTTTCTTGACTATTTTTAAATAAAATTTAGACTTAGTAAGCTAAAATATTATTAAGAAGAGAGTTGAAAGGTAAGAGAAAGAAGAGCAGAAGAGAGAGAACATATAACAAGGAGAGAGAAAGACTAGAAATTTAGGCAAGAAGAGAGAAAAGCCATCTAAGTTGTGAGCAAAGAGGTGAGGTGAGAGATAGTAATTGTATTATTGCCAAAAGATATCAAAATTTACATGTTTCACACCTTTTATACCTATGCCAGTGTGACAAGGTATTATTAACAATTCCACACTAAAATATATATTATTCCAAGCTTCTTACAATACATCCTTGCTTAAAGGTTTTTGTCCATAAAAACAAACTTACAATGGTTGAGAAGGATGATGGATAAATCTCTTCATCTAATCAAATACTCAATGATAGAATGAGAGTGACACTTCTTCTCATGCAGACCAAAGATCTTCTCCCAGGGATGTAATGAAGGAGCAACAAGGTTGTCAATAACATTAATGGGCATAGAAGAATTTGTGAGGTTCTAAAAATATTTTCATATCTACTAGCCCCCTCTCAAGAAGAGGTTCATGGTGTTCAAGACTTTAGGGAAAAACAAGGAAAAATAGCATCTTTTACCACATTTGAAAATGCCTATATGTTCTTTTACTGCCCGCAATGACCAATAAGACTTTCAAAATAAGGATAGCACCCATAAGTCAGGTGGTCTATTGTAACCACTACCTATTCATGAGGCCACTAAGGTATACACTCATAACAAAATCCTTAGCATCTCTCCATAGTCCTTTCCAATAAAAGCTTTAATTGTTCTTACTATAGGTTTTAAAGACTCCAAAATGTCCAGCTAAAGGCAAAGAATGCAACTCCTCTATACTTTTCTACTTGAAAAAAGAAGTCAAGGGAATAACAATCTTGCCATTAATCCAGATTATGCTATTTTTAAGTTGATAATGTAAGCTTTTCTCCATAAAACCTTCCTATAATTTTTGAAAAACATGGCTAAGCTCATCATCCAAAAGGTAAGCCTCTTGTAATTATTCAATCCAATCACTAATGTATCTTAGTCATAGCTAAAAATTTACATGCTCATATTTGGTGGAAAGAGAGTCAACTATCACATTTTCTTTGTCTCTTGTATGAGTGATGTCAGAATTATAATTTTGTAGAATAGCTACCCACCTATGTTGTTTGGGAGTAATATTTGGCTTAGTGATGAGGAAATACTTTAGGACCCTATGATCACTTTGAACTCTAAACTAGTTACTATATAAGTAATGGTACCACTTATTTATCGCACATAAAATAGCCAACATCTATTGATCATAGGCATTCATAGCCATTTCCCTATATATAAGCTTGTACCTTCCAAAGGCAATAACTCCATGCTCTTGTAACAAAAAAATCCCTATGGCACTGCTATTGGCATCACACTATCTAGTAAACTTCTTTGAGAAATCTAAGCATACTAGAATAGGAGAAAAAGTAAGGAGTTCCTTTAACTGGTTGAAGCTAATATTTGTAAGTGTATCCCAAAAAAAGCTTCATTCTTCACTTGTTAGTCAAAGGAGCTGCTATAGCTGCATAATGCTTAATGAATCTATGATAATCCTCTAAGTGAAGTAGTGGTGGCAGGTGCTGGTGGGCCAATCTCTAATATAGTGAACCTTCTTAAGATAAGCTTGTATCCCTTTCTTACTAAGAATATGGCCCAATTACTCCACTTCAGCCTATATAAAATAATACTTCTTCTCCTTAGCAAAGAGCCTATGATGCCTCAATACATCAAAAACCTTCCTCATACATGTTAGATGATCCCCTAGTATCTTTGTGTAAATTAGTATGTCATCAAAGAAAACAAGGACAAACTAAAAGAGGAAAGCTTGTAAAATCTTATTCATTAGACTCTGGAAGGTAGCTCGAGTATTAGTAAGCCCAAATGCTATCACTAAGAAAGGGTATAATCCATGATCTGTCCAAAAGATGCTTTAAACTTTGTTATCCTCTCTCAAATTGATTTGATGATATCTCGATCTCAAGTACATTTTGGTAAAGGACCTAGCCTCCTTGAGCTCATTGAGCAAATCATATACTCTAGGGATTGAATACCTTTTCTTCACTATGATCTTTTTTAGATCCCTATAATCAATACACGTCCTAAAGGATCCATCTTTCTTGTTTACTAATAAGATCAAAGAAGCATATGGTGAAGAACTAGACTCAATGAATCCAATCTCCAAAAGCTTCTTTATTTTCTTGGCTACTTCCTTATACTCACATTTAAACAATCTATAGGGCGGGTTATTGATTTTGGCTTTGAATTTGGTTCCAAATCTATAGGGCGATCCACTGCTCTCTTAGGAGATAATGAAGTAGACACTTCAAAAAATCCCTATACTCCTCAAGAAGAGCTTTCAAAGTTGGATGATCAGCTAAACTTTTGGATTGATCTTCAACCTCTTTATCATGTGTAAAACAAAAATCTAAGAGTGCTACTTGTATTCCTTCTTGAGTTGCTTAATGGTGATAAGTTGAAAATCAGATTTACTAGAGATTTCTTGTAGTAGAGACCTCGTCAATGGCAAACTACATATACAATTGTGAGGAATCTATAGTAATCTTTCCTAAGGTCATCAATCAATCACACCCAAGTACAACATCTATGGATCCAATTTCTAAGGTAACTAGGTTTACCTTTGCTTCATAATTTTCATCCAATTGTAATAAAATTTATGGGCATACTTGAGTATTGATCTTTTCTTCACCATTTGCTACTTGAACTCTTATGGGCTACTCTAAATCAATGGGAAGACAATTGAATCTATCTACAAAACTGACTTATTCACAAAACTATGTGTGTTGCCACTATTTAGTAAGATAAACACATCCTTTTCATGAATGGTACCCTTCATACAAAGTGGATTAGGGCTTTTAGAATGTATCCAACCAACCATTGAGATGGAACAAATAGTGACACCATGTGTCCCATCAAGAATCCCTCTTGAATCATAAGGAATACTACAACTTGGATCAAAAGGAAAAGTGTTAGAAGGATCATACAATTTTTCTTGCCCAACTTCCTCCTCACAACACCCTCACTTTCAATGGTAGTTATAAATCTATTTACCTCATCATTATCATTCCTTGAATCTTCAAAGACCGACCTTGGCTTTTGCATTCTTATATACACACTTTGTTGTATGGTTAGTTGTATACTTCTCTTCACATTTGAATTATAAGCCTTTTTCCCTCCTTTCTTTATATAGGTCCATGGGAATAGAGTTTAGATTAACAGTGGATGAAGTATTTCTAAACTTGCTATCCCCTTATTTTAAATCCAATCTTAGATTGTTTGTTATCTTGAAATTTCGTTGAGATCTTAAAGCATTGAATGATGGGTAAGTTGGCATTCTAAAGCTCCCACTGAATGCATGATTATTGCCATAAACATTGCCAACTTGTGCCTATTTCAAACTAGTCCCTGGCTATCCAAAAGGAGGCTGAAATATAGATTCTCTTCTATAATTCCTTTCATAGCGTTCCATAATATCAATGACTTTGAAAAGAGTAGTGGGATTTTGCACCATAACATCAGTTTGATAGTGAAAGTCCTGAACCATACATGTACTTATGGAGTTCACATATGATTTTTTACTCTAAGAATTGCTTAAAAATAACCCAAAAATCCAAATTTTAGGGGAAAAATAGACTTCGTCGAAGGTGGTAGCTGCAATTAGTACGATTTTAAGTGGCAAGCCCCAAAAGTGCTTTAAAGACCCACCAAGCGGCGGTGGGGGAATTTTCATAATTTCTTAGCATGTCAGATGAGACTTCGAGAGATGCTCAGCAATGGGGGACTTCGAGACGGATGCCCAAGAATTTTTAGATTACGAATTGGAGGCCAGACAATCGAATGGGGGTGCCCAAGGCCAAAGACAAAAGAGTAGTGTGAAAAGGACTTTGGGAGGCCAAGGGGGGTGACCCTTGGGATCTCCCAACCCCCAATTCTCACACGACAGGGAAGGGGCTGTTTTTTTGTGAAAAAAAAAAGGGAGAAGGGCACCATGGCAACATCACGACGAATGATGGAGGAAGAGGGAGAGGGGGTTATGCCACCTCAACATACCCCCATAAACTAATGGCAGCAGTGATCTACACTCTTCTTTTGCTTCCAATCGCCGGTCTTCGCTCCTCCAATGGTTGCTAGAATCAGCAGATCAGAAACTAGTCTTTCTCTCTCCTCCCTCTCTCTCTTCCAAGCGAAGGTTCATGTGGGAAGAATCAAGAAGAAGAGGGGCTGAAGGATGCTTGTCCGGCGATGATTGGATTGCTCCAAGATCAAGAGGAGGCTGAGGGGAGATGTTCAGCATTAAAGATTTGCTACTGGTCACGGTCCGTTGGAAACCCAAAAAAATTAATTACAAAACCCGCAACACACAAATAAGCGGTATGCCTCATTTTTACAAAGGAAATTTGATTCGTGTTGATGTTGTCTGATAGTTGAAATGGAATTCATATGGAACAAAAATTTGTTTGGATCTTTTTTTCATTATGATTGAGGTTTGTGCATAAGAAAAATACAGATCCATAATAATAAATAGTCGCAATAATTAAATTATAGCCTGAAAAGTGTTTTTTCAGTGTAAAAGTGAAGGTTTTATTGGTTTTGGGTGGGAAAAAGAGATGCGCATGGGATAAAATTCTAAGAAACAATATCTTTCAGCTGTCACAATTAGTCACCAATCATAAATTAGAAAATATTCTATTTTTATACACAAATAAATAGAGAAAATGCTAAAAATGAGGAAAAAAATAGGATTTTTGCATTATAAAAATCTAGAAAATTATGATTCATGGTTGTGGCTGTATAAAAAAGCTGAGACATGAAGTTTGGCTTTAGTTTGGTTTGGATTTGTTTATGTTTCATAGTTCATGTTTTTTTCATTTTATGTAAAAAATACATACAAAATAATACCCTACACCTATGCAACGCAGCATAACCTAAACATTAGAGGGAAAGGGTGATGTTAAGAGATTAAGAAGGCTAAGAGGGTTTTGATTTTTTGAAACATTTGATTGTGCATTCCATTTAGAATCGCGATATTCCAGTTAAGGGGCTAGTAGCACGAGAAATCGATGCTAGTCTCCATACATCGAAGCATATGTTTAGTGAAAATCATGAAAGGGATGTTTTTTTCACATCACAAAATTTTGATTTGTTAAATATTGTTTGTGCACTAGGATCATATGCACTACGCATGACGCATGACATGGTATCAATCCTAGATTGCATAGCAATTGTCTTCTTAGGATATGACTTATACGTTGAGTGGAAAGGAGCCTTTGTTGTAGGTCAGTTGTATGCTTTCCTTGGGACTGTTTGGTGAGGATCTATATATTCCTGGATCATGCAAAATAAGAAAAGAGTGGAGTTTTTGTGTTATGTTTTATATGTGGGAGCATCTTGGGGCCAATCCCCAAGGTATAGGAGAGTCGCAATGGAGCCGTGGCAATCAGTCGAGGAGCTTCCTGATTTTTGTGTTATGAGGCACTATGCCTATATGTTATGGGATCTCCCTCTAAGGATAAGGGAAGGTAAATGTTGGACTAAATATCAGCTAAAAATGCATAATTAAGTCTATCTAGTGTACATCGATGTATTACAGATGCTCCTAGCCCGTGAGGTTGTGTGGTGGGGTTGTCTGTTTTGTGCATGAGGTCCGGCTAGTGTCGTAGCCAGTGTCGGCCCATTTTAGGTCCCATGAGTGGTGCATTTGTCAGGAGCCGCCAATAAGTAGTGGTTCCTAATCTAGGGTTTCTAGGGACCAAATAGTTGGTTTATATCATATGACAAGAACCGTCAAGCCGAAATACAAAAAGTGGAACGTGCTGAGAGGGCTAGATGGTGGTTGGAGATTGTAAGGCATTATTCCCCTCAAAGAAGCAGCCCACTACGCATAAGTGATAGTGGTTCTAATAACCTAAGTGTCATAAGTAGCACTTTGAGTGCAAGCGGAAGTCTTGGTACTTCCCCACTTCCAATCAATCAACCCACTTCAAGTGGGGGTGTAGTTTTGTTGAGCCATTGACAGCACAGAAGGCTTTAAGAGCTAGATATTGGTGGCCGTCCATCTTCCAAGATTCATTTGAGTATGTTAAGAGATGCAATACATATCAAAGACATGACAGTAGAGAGAATAGGAAGCGTCCACTTACGCTTATTATGGCTATTCTTCCATTTAAGAAGTGGGGCATCAACTTCATGGGTCCCATTACCCCGTTGTCCACTACTCAGAAGAGATACATTATAGTAGCTAATGATTACTTTACAAAGTGGTCAAAAGCACGAGCGACGAGGCAAGACAATGCAAAAGAAATTGCCAGTTTCCTACTTGAGTAGATCATCTACCGTTTTGGTCCACCAAAGGAAATAGTATCAGACCGTGGAACTCACTTTTTGAACAAAGTGATTAAAAGCTTGACTGAAACTTGGAAAATTAAGCTTAACAAGATGACCCCCTATAATCTGCAAGCCAATGGACAAGTTGAAAGTACCAATAAGAAGCTTGTGGGTATCCTATCCAAGATAGTCTCCGAAAAGAAATGGGATTGGGATACAAAATTATATGTGGCAATTTGGGCATATAACACATCATTTAAAGAAGCCACTGGCCATACCCTTTTCAAATTATTTTATGGAGAGGAGTGTGTTTTGCACTTGGAAATTGAGTTTTCGACCATAGGATTCGCAATCAATCATTCTTTGGGTGATGAAGATGCCATATTCGAGCAGTTTACAACTATAGCCCACTTGGATGAGCTCAAATTGCAGAGTTTGTTGAACCAAGAAGTGGCTAAGCATCGGATGAAGCAATTGCATGATCTAAAAGAAAAGAAATATACCTTTAAGAAAGGACAGTTAGTTCTATACTATGATGCGCATAGAGAGCTATTTTCAAGAAAGTTGGAACCTAGATGGGATGGCCCTTACAAGATAGTTAGGATAGGTAAAAATAAGTCCATGGCTTTAGTAGCTAATCTACAAGGAGTGAAATTTAAAAATAAGGTTAATCTTAATAAGATTAAACCTTATTGTTTCTGAATATGCTAACATGCTAAATGCATTGCAGGTCCATGTTGGGTTTAATTTGAGACCTAAAGGAGAGCTTAAATTGGTTGATGAGGCTGTTAATCCCTTATTTGGAGCACCCATATCTAGAGCAAAGATATCATTAGGGGAAGCTTATCTGGTGGAGCAAAGGATACAAAGTGGTTGAGCAAGAAGACGGTACCTTTGTGTGGGAGATTAAAGTTTTCTGCCATCGTTGTTTACAAATTTTGACAAGCATCCTTATTGAGTTTAATGAAGAAGGTGGAATGGAGCCATCAGTTTGCCCTCTAAATATGTTAAATTTTGATTATCATAATTACGAATAGGGAAGTTCTTGATGGCTGGCTGTGTAAACCCATTGTGGATGTATACATTATATTTTGATGGAGCGTCCCAGGGCCCTACTAGAAAAGGGAGTGTTGGAGTAGTTATCCGAGATCCCCAACATCTCAGGGGGTTCACTATATATATATTCTCTATATAACGTGCGTTCATTGCCTATTTATAAATATCCTAATCTATGAATTTTTCTTGAATAAAACACAACTCTTTTCTATTCAATGTGTAAGTAACCCCTTTATATGACACCCTTTTGTATATAAAAAATGTATAAAAATGGTGTTTTAAAAACCCCTTATTTTAAACTCACGTTATATATACATATATTCATGAGTGACCCCCCCGTGCTCGACATAGAGTTACAATGAAATTAGCTACTTACCTCGGGGTAGGATTCACTAACAGCATGGCAGAGTATAAGGCTTTGATTATTGAACTAAATATTGCCAAGAGAGGTGCTATTCGGCAGTTGTTAGTAAAAGGGGATTCCTAGAGTTGATCGTAAATCAACTAAATGGACATACAGAGTTTGGAATCCCATCCTTTGCATGTATCATCGAACTGCTATAACCCTTCTTGATGAATATGAGGGAGTCTCTCTTCAATTGATTCCATGTTCTTGGAATCAGTTTGCGGATTCATTAGCCAATTTTGCTTATGAGGAGGACCTCTTTTTCAAGTGTGGTCCTAGTCTGGATGTTGCTATTGATAATGAGACAGGACCTGGTCCTTTGTGGGGAATGTTATCAGACCACGCATTATATGGTTGGCGATGGTTGATATAGATAATGCAAAGAGTAGTCGAGACCCATCTACCACTATTATCCTAGACCCATAGGTTGATTCGATAACATGTTATGCATACACCTCTTACTATACATGCAGGAGGGATGTGTCACAACTTGATGCATTTAGCCTAGAGCAGAAAGCCCTAATTTTTTCCTTGGAATAGAGCATATTCTCATTCTTCCAAGAAGGGATCTATATGAGTTGGCATGTTTGATTTCTTTAGGCCAAGAGGGCCAGTTAGTTTGCAGTGAAATGTGTTATCTCTTTAGGCCAAGAGGACCCTATGCCTGTTTGGTGCAGGTATGTTAAATGGTTTGTTGTTTTAGTGATTGCATCATACAGGTTGACGAAGTTATTGGAGGGAGCCTTTGCTGCGAAGGAGCTTCTCGTGGCCATTCCAAGTGGTTTCGTCCCCTTTTCGAGTTTTTTCCCTTAAGCAATTAATGATATGTGTATGTAGGGGTGCTTTCTTTTTGTCTATTGGGGACCAGAAATAAAGGCATGAAGTCCTAGGTTTAGGTTTTGTATGTCTAGGGGAGGTATGAGTAGTCATTGCCTCCTGTACCGGCATTGTCATGCACTGAAAGACCTGTTTTAGATGGGAGCTCTAGTGACCCTATTTTGCTGACCTGCTAGGCGACTGTTCTAAGAGGTCCTGTTAGTGTGGGGCAGTTAGAGAAGCCTACTAAAACTAACCAGAAGAAAAAAAAAACCCCTCAATATTTAAAAGAATATATATGGATATACGAAGGTGTGTAAAAAGGGGTTCTAGCCCCTATAAAAATAGAGAATATAGAAAAATCTTTGAGCAGTCATTTATCGCCTTGCGAAGGCCTGGTAGGTTCCTAGGGATGAGACAAGACCCCATGGCCGATGCCTTGTCTTCCAAGGGGTGGCAACTAGCTGAAAAAGCAAAGGAAATAAAAGAAGGTTGGAGGGAAAATAAAAGTGAGCATTAGAAAAGGATTAAGTGTCGCCTTGCATGGGCTTGGTAGGTTCTTGGGTACCGAGATAGGAGCTGAGGCCGATGCCTTGTTCTCCTTGGGTCACTATGCTCAACTTTCTCCTTTTTACATGTCAGAGTATGGAAAATCCGAGGCTACAAGGGAAACATGCTAAAAGACGTCATCTATTGATCAGGTTATAGGAGTCCTCGCCTAGTAGGAGCTCCTAGTTGAGTTGTCCTTCGTTAGATAGGTAGTTCAGACCACCACCTAGGATTACCTCTCTAATAGTTCTTTTTAGCTTGGCCATGTTGAAGCAGTCGGTTAGTGACTCGCTTTGGGCTTTCTGTCAGATTATGCTAGGCCTACTTCTCATGGATTTCATGCCTTGGTTTTGTCAGGGCGTAGGGTGAGAGTTGTGATGTGTTTTGTTGTGTATCTATTTTGTATCAGCTTGATGCTCTTTGTGGTTGTGTTTATGTGCAGATTTGTTCATGGGATTCGACGAGTTGAGTCGCCCTATCCCGTGGTCGCCAATGACAGATGGTTTTTGATGCCGAGAAGTGCTAAAAAATAGCCAAAAAACCCAAATTTTAGGAAAAAATAGACTTTGTCGAAGGCGGTAGAGCTGCAATCAATACTATTTTAAGTGGCAAGCCCCACCGAGCAACGATTGGGGAATTTTCATAATTTCTTGACATGTTATATGAGACTCTTGGAGATACCCAATAGTGGGGGACTTCGAGATGGACGCCCAGGAATTTTCATATCACAAATCGGAGGCCAGACAATCAAATGGGGGTGCCTGAGGCCAAAGACAAAAGAGAAGTAGTGTGAAAAGGACTTTGGGGGGCCAAGGGGGGTGACCCTTGAGGTCTCCCACCCCCCAATTCTCACGCAACACAAGGGGGGGGGGGGTGGGGGGGCTACTTTTTTTGTGAAAAAAAAAAGGGAGAAGGCGGCCATGGTGACAGCACGACGAATGATGGAGGGAGAGGGAGAGGGGGTTATGCCACCTCAATGTACCCCCATAAACTAATGGCATCAATGATCTACACTCTCCTTTGCTTCCAATCGCCGGTCTTCACTCCTCCAATGGCTACCCGAATCAACAGATCATAAACTAGTATTTCTCTCTCCTCCCTCTCTCTCTTCCAAGCGGTGGTTCATGTGGGAAGAATCAAGCAGAAGAGGGGCTGAAGGATGCTTGTCCGACAATGATCAGATTGCTCTAAGATCAAGAGGAGGCTGAGGGGAGATGTTCAGCATTGAATATTTTCTGATGTTCGCGGTCCATTGGCAACCCAAAAATTTTAATTACAAAACCCACAACACGCAAATAAGCAGTATGCCTCATTTTTACAAAGGAAATTTGCTTCTTATTGATGTTTGATGGTTGAAATGGAATTCATATGCAACAAAAAATTGTTTGGATCTTTTTTTCATTATGATTGAGGGCTGTGCACAACAAAAATGCATATCCATAATAATAAATAGTCTCAATAATTAAATTATAGCCCGAAAAGTGTCTTTTTAGTGTAAAAATGAAGGCTTTATTGGTTTCGGGTGGAGAAAAGAGATACACATGGGATAAAATTCTGAGAAAAAACATTTTTTAGCTGTCACAATCAATCACTAATCATAAATAAAAAATAATCTATTTTTATGCACAAATAAATAGAAATTTTTACTAAACATAAAAATAGGATTTTCATGTTATTAAAATCTAGAAAATTATGATTCATGGTTGTGGCTATATAACAAAGTTGAGACATGAAGTTTGGATTCTATTTGGTTTGGCTTTGTTTATGTGTCAATAGTTCATGTTTTTTCTATTTTATGCAAGAAATACATACAAAATAATACTCTACACCTATGCAACGCAGCATAACTTAAGTGTTAGAGGGAAAGGGTGATGTTAAGAGATTAAGAGAGCTGAGAGGGTTTTGATTTTTTGAAACATTTGATTGTGCATTCCATTTAGAATTGTGATATTCTAGTTTAAGGGGCTAGTAGCACGAGAAATCGATGCTAGTCTCCATACATCGAAACATACGTTTAGTGAAAATCATAAAAGGGTTGTTTTTTCCACATCACAAAATGTTGATTTGTTAAATATTGTTTGTGCACTAGCATCATATGCACTATGCATGACACACGACATGGTATAAATCTTAGATTTCATAGAAATTTTCTTCTTAGGATATGACTTATATGTTGAGTGGAAAGGAGCCTTTGTTGTAGGTCAGTTGTACGCTTTCCTTGGAACTGTTTGGTGAGGATCTATATATTTCTGGATCGTATAAAACAAGAAAAGAGTGGAGTTTGTGCATTATGTTTTATATGTGTAATGAACGAGACCTAGCTAGCCTAACTAAGGAAGAGAAGAGAGAGAAGGACTGTAGGAGAAGAAAAAGAGGAGAGAGAAAGACAGGGAGAAGAGAGAGAAAGAGAGGAAAGGGAGGAAGAAGAAGAAGAAGCCAAAGCTTGTGAAGGTGAAAAGAGAGATTCTTGATAATTCTGTGATGCCTTAGAATACCCTCTTACACCTTATATACCATCAGTGTGACTGATATGTTCCCATGCCATGTTCCCGTGATCCCCGCTCGTTACAAACCATCCCGTCTCATAAAGTTTTTGTCCTAAAAAATAAGGGATGTTGTCCCGTAGGGGTCTGCTATAGGAAATCAGCCATAAATTTGTGTAAGGAACTCCAAACGGAACAAGTGAGGTGTCGCTACTATGGAGCCCACGAGGTGTACTTTCAGCCCATGTAGGTGAAGGGCTGCAAATACGTCATGACCAAAATTTTTGCAAAATAGATGGCTATCCAGAAGTAACTAGTGTGATGTCCAAGATAGTATGGCTGGAGAAAAACATCCATAACTTTCTCTAGGAAACCCCGATTGGGGCAAGTGAGATATCGACACAAAGCCCTCGAGGTGTACTTTCAGCCCATGTATGGGAAACAGGGCTGAAAATGGGTCAGGACCAAAACTGATGCAAGTGTGGTTAAGTTCCACCCAATACGGCCTCCTTGAGGTGTGGAAACTCATCCAAGATAGATGATGGTTGCCAAGAAGCTTCCTCTGTTGATAGGCCTTGCCATTTGATCAAGTATTCATGAATAGAACGGGTGCAGAGTTGCTTTTCACACTGCCCAATGACTGCTTCAAGAATATACTGAATAAGGCCCTCCTCATCTATGGGGGGGTAGCTCCTCTACATGATCTTTGGGAGTGCCAATGAAAGGTTTCAATTGGCTTACATGGAAGACATTATGGATCTTAGTAGTGGGAGGGATTTGGAGACGGTAGGCCAATTCCCCAACCTTCTTAATGATTATGTAGGGCCCATAGTAACGATGTGCCAACTTGTTGCAAGAACTGTCCTTTAGTGTAGCATAACGGGACTTTGGGACCTTGAGGAATACCAATTCACCCTCTTGAAAGTCAAGGGGTATCCTTTTTGCATCAGCATGGAGCTTCATGTGCTCTTGAGCCCTTTTGAGATTTGCCTTGCATTGTTGAAGTAAAGCTTGCATGTGGTCCAACTCTTCTTTTCCAAGGGGGTTGAGCTTTTCATTGAAGATCATGGTGGGGAGGGGCACCCAATAACCATACAATGCTTCGAAGGGGGGGACTCCAATGCTCGAATGAGTGGAGTTGTTGTAAGAAAATTCAGCCAAATGCAACCATACATCCCAAGAATTCTGCACATCATGACAAAAATGTCACAAATAAGTCTAAAGCCACTTGTTGACTCGCTCGGTCTGTCCATCTGTTTGGGGATGATAGGCTATAGACAGAGCCAATTTGGTCCCCATGGAGTTGAAAATTGTCTGCCAAAACTGGCTCATAAATTTGGTGTCCCGATCATGTACTATGACATGGGGCAAGCCATGCAACTTAAATACATGCTCCATAAACTAAGTGGCAACTTGAGATGCTGTAAACTGAGATTTTGTAGGGATGAAATGGGCTGCTTTAGTGAGCTCGGTCAACTACCACATAGATGCTATTCCAACCCTTCTTGGTTGTAGGTAAACCGGTGATGAAATCCATGGTAATGTGGGTCCATTAGGCAAGGGCTGCAATAATCCACCCAGTTTAAGAGTGCTATCTTTATTTTGTTGACAAGGCACACATCTAGACATGAAGTCTTTAACATCTCGCCATAGGCCTTTCCAATGGAAGCTTTTTGAAATGCGGTTGTATGTTTTGAAGACCCCTAAGTGGCCAGCAATCAATGAAGAATGCATCGCTGATCAAACTGATACCATTGCCTAGCCAAACGTTCTTTCTCTACTAGGAAGAAAAAAACTTGGATCATATGCATCTTGAAATCTTTCCAATCATGAAACTGTTGATTTTCTCTTTGAATAAATCTCCACCATGTGGGGAGGCAAAAATAATATTTGCCTCATCGGTACGAGGGTAAATGAGAAAATAGGCTTCCAATTTAGACTTCCATTCCTCTAATTCAACCAGGGATGAGGACTTCCCATTAAACTTAGTAAACACAATCTTGTCACGCAGCTCGTTTGGGCCTTTCTATCCATGTATACCATGTGCTACATGTTTCCCATGTATGTTGTGTTGCTCATACATACCTTGCTATCCAAACCCTGGCTATCCAAAATTTCCATGTGGGCCATGCTGCCCATGCATTACATGAGGACCAAATTGCACATTAGGACCTTGCTATCCAAAATGACCATACTGCCATACATTAAATGTGAATCGGGCTGAGCATTAGGGCCTTGCTGCCCAAAACTGCCATGTGCATGTTGCCCATTGCCATGTGCATGCTGCCCATGTATACCTTGCATTTCATGTTGCCCAAAATTTGCATTAGGCCCTTGCTAGCCATTCCCATGAGTGTGCATATAGCTTCCATTACAGGGGAGTTGTGGTCCCAAGGATGGGCTTGAAGGGTTCGTAATGGGGGAGGGAAGGATGGGTTCATCATGTCGAGTGGAGGGCTCACCCGTCTCATAAGTGCTATGGGGAACGCCATGGGTGCCACCAAAACCTTGTGGGCTACGCTCGGTCTCCAAGGGGGGAGGGCAGTTGGCCTCACGAGGAGGGACATGCTCCTTGGGCCAATCCGAGGGGGGTGCAATGGTAGGGATGAGGGCATTCATGCACTCGATGAGTAAGTCCATCTTGGCCATCATCTCGGAATGACGATGATCTTGGCCGGTTTCCATCTCCCTATGTAGAGTATGGTTGAGCATAGAGAAGCGATCCATCTCGGGGGCACCCTCTTCAAACATGTCTTCACGATCCTCTTGGACTGAGCTAGGATCATTCATTGAGGCACGGGAGTCCCTTATTTCACGCTGGAAGTCCTCTTGGGCCTTTCCTTTACCCTTGTGGCCTACCATCCCAAGTGCAGTCCACTAGACCCCTTGTTACAGAAATGGCAATATCTTGAGATAGTAAGCTCCGATTGCCAAAATTTTTTATTCAAATTAAAGCTCTCAATCCCCTCTAGGAGGCTATGTAAAAATATTTCTAGTAATAAATGATTAGGGCTTTTCTGTAATTGAATTTTGTGGGCTGACTGTGTAGGACGGCTGCCGGTCCACCAGACCAATTGTTACAGAAATGGCAATATCTTGAGCTAGGAAGCTCTGATCGCCAAACTTTTCGATTCAAATTAAAGCTCTCAATACCCTCTACAAGGGTATGTAAAAATATCTCTGACAATAAATGATCAGGGCTTTTCTAGAATTGAATTTTGTGGGCTGACTGTGTAGGACTGCTTCCTATCCCACAGTACCTCTGAGCACAAAATTGAGCGTATCTCCCAAACCGTAGGGCGGAATAGGGAGATTTTTGGTTCGGATCAAAGGGGGGGATGCCCTCTTCAAATAAAGCTATGGGGATTGCAATCAATCACACAATAATGCTTTGCTATAATTGACTTTTGCAGGCTGACTGTGTGGGACTGGCTGTCTGCAATACCATGCAAGGACTCATTCGATGATCATACATTATCCCAATGTTGAGGTGCTTATTTCAAGACATCTACGGCCTCAATGGTGGTTATCAATGCCACATAGAGCCATACATCATTTACATCCATAGTTCTCTTTCTAAGACCATTTTCATGACTGCATACCCTACCCTTCTTGCATGCATCCACCATACATTTCCAAGTGATACATGTCATTACCAATACATGTGCAGGGCTGTGGACATAAATGATCAGGGCTCAAGCTATTCATTCAAGTGTACCTGCACCTACAAGAAACTTTGGGCTCCGGATCACCAGGAGGTGGGCAAAGTTCCCCCCGGGCCGGGTTGTGCACCCCTTCAGGGACTTTGATGGCAAGAGGGGGGTCACCCCTCTTTTGTCTTGCCACCTCGCCTTGCATCGGGCTTTTCCTCATCCAGAATATACATGGCAGACATTTATTATTAAGCAACTAGCATGATATGCATTTACAAATTGAGGATTGGGCCTTTCATGATATGCATGATCAATAAGGAAAATGGGATGGGAAAAGGGGTTACCTCTACAAATCAGTGACTCACTGATTGCATGACTTACCCTTCTTACAATTTCTTTCTTATCAATCAAAATCAAAATAAGAGTACGATTAAGGATTAGATTAAAATATTGATCAATAATCTTGATCAATGGGGAAAGAAATTTAAAGAGCATCCAACCATGCATGCATTTCAAGGGTGTGGAATGGGGATGGGAATCCAATTGGCACTCTCAAACTCCAAGAAGGCATGAAATTCTTCCATCTCTCTCATCAAGTGGCTGATCTCAAAAATTGGATGTAAAAGAGAGAGCAAGAACCGATTGACATACCTTATTCAAGCTTGTGGAAGAGTTAATGGCTGCCCTTCTCCAAGAAATTTGTGGTTGCCCTTCTTCTTGTAGCCCTTGATTGTATGGGGGCCTTCAATCTCGTATATCTTCACTTGTTGAAGCTTGTGGCTGCTCCCAAGGTTCCTGGGGTAAGAAAATTGAAGGGGCTTCAGTGTGCCATGAGCTTGGTTGAAGGTTTCATGGCTGCCATGGCTACTGCCCACAGTAGGGTTTGAGATATTGTCAAGAACTGGTGGGGGACCTCAATACCCATGATCAAGCTTGCGGAGAAGTGTGCCAAAGGTTGGAGAATGAAGCAGGGAAGGCCGAAGCTGAGCTGGAGCAAGAGGAGTGAGCAGGCCACTCAGCACAAAATGTGATCTGCCTCTAAGGAGAAGGGAAGTTATGGGATCTACCTCTAAGGAGAAGGGAAGGTAAATGTTGGACTACATATCAGCTACAAATGCATAATTAAGTATATCTAGTGTACATCGATGTATTACAGACACTCGTGGCATGCGAGGCCGTGTGGTGGGGTTGTCTGTTTTATGCATGAGGTCCGGCTAGTGCCATAGCCAGTGCCAACCCATTAGGTCCCATCAGTAGTTTAGCTTCATCGTTTATACTCTCTATATACATAGTGAGGTTGAGGAATTGGTTTGTATAATTTCGTACAGTTAGGCCTCTTTGCTCTAGTCCATATCATCTTTGTGTCAACAATGTTTCTTTTTCAAGTGGAGAAATAAAGGCCTTGGCCATAAATGTCTTGAATGCATCCCAATTGTCTAATAGTATGTTATTCTTCTTAATATATCTTCACCAAGTATGTGCAAACCCTCCCAAATTATATAATAAGGAAAACTGAATCTTCATAACATGACTCTTAGAAAATATATCAACATAATACTCTAAATTGGAAATCCATTCCTTTACTAGATCAAATGGTGAAGATGATTGCCCATTTTACTTTGCCAAATCTATTTATTATTTGAATTTTCTCTCATGAAAATGTTACTATCCCAAAATGGACTAATTGTGATTATGGGCATTGGGCTTTCAAAATGAGATGGTACTCTTCCAAAGGGTGGCTAAGAATTAGTGTGAAGCCTTTCTGATGGTAGAGGACCTCTAGAAACTTGAGGATTCAGTTCATAAGCTTGGGATTAGCACCGTTCATGTTACTCAAATAATTATTTTGGCTTTGTGAAGTCTCTCTACTTTATATTGACTATTAAAAATACCTCTTTGTTTAATAATTCCTTGACTTTGACCATTAATATTAGGTGGCTGAAGTGGAATTGATGGGTCATTGTTTGATTGTTCTTTCTCCCTAGCATCCTTGGTTCCCATTTGCATTTGCACCCATTTAGAAAATTGAGCCATGATTTGTGAATTGGAATCTACCAATTTGTTAATTCAAGACTTTCTTTGGGTAGTGAAGTATACAAATTCTCAATAGAAGATTTTGTATGATGATAGGACAAAACCATTTGCTTAACTTTGGATAATAGCTCTATATGCATGAGAGTATGTCTACTCTCATGGTCACATATGGTATGATTAAGAGTGCTAAGTTCTCCTTGAATTTGAGGCTCTTCAAGGCTCTCTTGAGGTGCATTTTAAAATAAAGTATCTCTGATGACTCCATTTCAAGCACTATATGGTCAAGATTGATGTATACCACTTAATTTTTTTGATCCTACCCTAAGGGTAGAAGCTTCAAGAAAAATATTAGAAGAAATGGATGATCAAATCAAGATTACAGATAGAATATCCAAGCTGCCAACAAAAGGTATATGTCCATCTGGAAAGGCAAGAACGAATCTTCAAAGAAGGAGACATGGTCTTTGTCCGTGTCCATCCGAAGAAGAGTTCCTTGTCTTTAGGAGAATTTAAGAAGATAAGTCCAAGATATTGTGGACCCTACAAAGTTCTCAAGTGCTTAGGACCAAGCACTTACAAGATACAACTCCGTGAGAATTTGGAAATCCACAATGTATTTCATGTTAGCTTATTGAAAGCATATGTAGCTAACCCTAATCATATCCTCGATGATCAACAAGTCATAATACATAGCCATGCAGTCCTTGAGCTACAACTTGACAGAATAATTGATGTAAGAGAGAGAAAATTGAGAAGTAGAACTCTTAGAGAATACCTTATCTAGTGGAAAGATTACCTTGAAGAAGATGCTACATGGATAGATGAGAATGTTCTTTATCAACAATACCCACGTTTCTCTCGAGATGAGGACGTCTCGATTCCTCTAAGGACAGGAGGATGTAACATCGCCATGCCTCCACATGATTAATTTTAAAACAAAAATGTAGGTTAGGTTATAGTTAGTAAGCTAGTTATTAAGTTAGTTAGTTATAAGGTTATAAGTTAGCTAGTATGTTAGTTAGTAAGTTTATGAGTTAGTAAGGTAGTTAGGATAGAATGGAAAAAAAATGTAATATAGCTTATGTAAGCTATATAATAGAATGATTAATGTTCTAATTAATGTTATAATAAACACTAATAGAAGAAAAGCATCCCCATTGCCGCCATAAAGGGTGTCTCCTCCTTGAATCCTACTAATGGATAGGCCGCATGCATTAAACATCATCATCATTATCATCATCAGTGTCATCATCATTATCATCATCTTCAACGTCATCATCATCAGCATCATCATCAACTACGACACACTAAAGAGTTGTCAAGGTTAGATTAGTCAAGATTAGAATCTATAGAATCATGATAGAAATAGTTGTAGATGGATATTGCATAGGATGAAGTAAAAAACTACACTAGATGCTAAACTATCAAGTAGTTGTGTAGATGGTTGCATAAACAGAATACTTAGTACTACAAAACAATCTATGCACTAGAATAGAATTGTAAGTTGTGCATTAGATAGCACACAAAAATAATTTCTCGTTGCATTGCATGAAATGAGTAAAGGACTATATGTGCACTCGAGATTAGTTAAAGTAAAATAACCCAATATATCTATTGTCGAATGCGATAAGGTTAAGCATTAATTAATGCTTGTTATACAAAGTAAGAATCTATTTAAAAGCCTTTTAAATTGTCTCATTGCCGCATTTTTTAAACTAGGTACCAATTAATGGAAATTTGCTATTTCTTAGGATAGTTCAATGTTAAGGAAACATTGGAAGAAATCTAAAAATATGAAGAAAAACTTAGACCCTCCGAGTCTATCGTATTACCTACAAACTTCCAAAGTTGAAATAGAGTAATATGACATATTCTTCATAAATAGTTTATGCAATGGTATCGCTTATATTGGGTAAGTTAGCCCTAAATAGGAAATTCATTACTTGCATAACACAGTTGAAAGGGATGTACTCAACACTTCTTTATAGGGATGAGAATTCTCATTAGATTATAAGGTTACACTACAAGATACAGGCCTCCTATTGATCTTCAAAGCGGCGAAAATGTTCATTAAAAAAATTGCTCCCGTTGTCGCTAAATGGATTGGTATTAGCATCTCTATGAAATCGTCACTATTGATGCCAGTATGTGCATCAAAAAATTAATGCAAATATCGATGCTTATACAGACACCACTAGCAACAGTTTGCGATGCATATTGTGATGCCAATAGTGACACGTGTAATAAATTTGTGACACTAGCGACGGTTACAAAGAAAAAAAAATTGTAGCAGGGTAGCCAGCACTATGCGCTATATTTATATTCTACAAATGGATTACATGTTAAGTGTGCAATGGTCGTTAAAATGAGCGCAAAATGTACTTGAACCCACAAGACTAATACATAGAATAAATACAAGATCATTGATGAAAACTCATGGAATCATGGCATGATACAAAGGATGATAATAACATAGTACATAGAAGATACTTGCATAAATCATAGGACCAAAAAGGAAGAGGATGTGTGCTCCATAAATCCAAGCGCGAGCTATAGATCCTTGCCATCCAAAAACTCATCCTAACACAAAGGAGCATCAAACGGAGTCTACAAAAAAAAAAACTACACATCAGTCCACCATACATAATGCATTTTAATAAAAATAGTAAGATGAGTGACTTACTGGGCCATCGCGTTGTTAGAGCATTTGGGGTCGAAAGTCTACCATGGGGGTAAGAGACAAGAGGGTGAAGGGAGATTCAAGGAGAGGAGCAGACGAAACAGAAGGGGTTGAAAGAAATAGGAGATGTAGAAGAATACTCAAAGAGATGAAGTCTATCTGTTTATTTCTGCACTATGAGAAGATAAATCTCTTGTAGACAAAAACGTACATAAAACAATACCTTCCTCTATGCTACTTAAACCACCAATCTGATGCTTCCATTGGCTCCGAAAGGGAGGTAAAATTCTAGGATACCTGGTCAAAATTCTACCAGATCACTCATTTTTTATCTCCCAGTTTTGGAGAGTTGTTCACTGCCTGAAAATAGTGATTGCGTGTTGCGTGATTTCGCCAATCCTTCTTTTAACATAAAATCCTCCCAAAATGGTTGAAAGCTGCATGCTTTCTTTTACATGTCATCCTATTCTAGAAGTTATCTAAAGTTCTTGGATTTTTACAAGAGATAATATCTAGAATATCAAAAATTGGCTAAACTTATAAAAAAATCTAGTATTTTTTGACCATCCACACTACAGACACTACATTAATGACTAATATGGCATTGGCTCTCTACATCAATAAAAAAGCCACACAACAGCATTCATACAGTGTGAGACCCTGTCTCTCTGCATATTGAGTCTCTAGGTCAGTGGGACCGCGGTTTGTAATGGAGTGCTGCAAAGAAAACAAAATACAACTGTTAGAAACACGATTGTTAGTATAAGCCATATTGCAAAAAAGAAAGTGAGAAGAATAAAATAAAAATTTACAAAGTCCTCCAGGTAAGTCATGTGGCCGCCACTCCCAAGATGATGGACCACCCTTGTCTCTCCAGTCGTGCCCTCACTGCCTCCCGCCAGCTTGCTGCTGTCTCCAATGTCCTAGAGAATTTGTAGCCTCCTCCTTGAGTTGGTTACTTTGAATCTTTGAGAAGCTTTGATGTTGAGTAAGGGATTTTTTTGTTGAGATGATGTGGTAGGACATTATTCATTGGCATGTTAGGTAACCAACATGTAGATACCCAAGTGTTTTTATAGTTGGACTACACCCACCTAGTCCACCCTTGGTTATGGCACATTCGTTGTGCCATTTCTTCCATCCTTAGTGGGTTTAGACTTAGTGGCTGCAAGTACATATGTTGTTGTACTTTCATATTAGTATTGTTGTGGACTTAGTTCTTTCTTATAGAAAAAGAAGAAGAAGAGGAAGAAGATTATAGCACTATCTCTTCAAATTATGTGCTCAAGTCTCCATTACTTTTATGTGTGTGCTCTCGGTTTCTTTACACCTCTCCCCTCTTATTTTTTTCATGGTATCAGAGCCATGCCATGGCTATTGGAGCTTGATTGAAGATTGAGGTAAAAGTGGTGGAGAATAAAATATGCAAGCAACCAACATGTAAGAATTTTTTCCACCTTACTTATTTTACCTTGGATTATAGCTGCGCAAGAGACTCTTGAGGCTGGTAGGGCAGTAGTCTTTGATTGTAGTAAACTTGATGAGTAGGAAAAATAGTATATGTACTATAGACAAGCCTTTTAGGGTTTACCTACTCTGATTTTTGCAATCGAAGGTCAAATCAACCTCTGTTTCGAACTTGCAAATGGTTCGATAGAAATTTTTTACATATATTGCAATTTCAACTATGTCAACTATTTACGAGAGTACATGTTACTAATTTTGAATCTGTAAGATTTCAAGTGCTTGTTGGGTTGCAGTCACGGAAGACATCTCTATTGCAGATTGTTGATTGTGGTTATCATTGTGCATTAAATGAAAAAGTCTACATGTTTAGTTGTGGTGCACTAGTATCAACTTGCTTGCAGATTATACTTTTTAACAAGCTATTTGTTTTGTCAAAATATCTATCAATTTCAACTAGATTGTTAGTGAGAAGCTAAATAAGAACAATTATCCTCCATGGAATTTCAAGATGAAATTTTTTTTGAAGGACAAAGGTTGTTGAAATTATATTGAAGGAGACATGGTAGTAGCACCTAAAGTTCTTGTGTGAAATGCTACTGTAGAACAAGTAAAGGCTAGGAAACATTGGGAGCAAGTATATGTAAAGCCATGAGAGCTCAATTTTAGGACCCGATTTGGACCCATTCTTGGAGCGATGGAGCCCGTTTTGGAGCTCGAAAGTGCCCGAGAGGCGTTAAAAAGCCATTTTTTATGAAAAATCAAATGATGACGAATGGCTAAGCTAGAGTTTTCATAGATGCATTTTGACGTCAAAAACCCAATGCAAGTCTCGGTTCGTCGATCGGAGGTTGTTTGAATCCCCATTTAATCACTGCAAGGTTTGACGTTATAAAGCAGTTACTAGATCCGAGAGCCGAAAAGTGCATGATGGGGCCCAACTTAAATGGAACCTTGTCAGGCATTACACATCGATGATAGATATCATCAAGACCCTACCAATATAGTGTTCTTGTGATCAAGGAAAATTTCAATGCCTGCTGTTTAATTTTCCTCTTCTAGAATTTGGATAAAGTAGCTCCAGTCTCTCCTATAGATAAAAAGCGTGTTATACTAGCATACCAAGAGGGAATAGATGCCCTATCAATCTTGAACAAAGTTTCCATGTCACTTTCTTCAGCTACGACCGCTTTGGGCTCTTTGAAATCCACAAGATATTCTACAATGCCATGTAGCCTCACTGGCTCGCTCTTGATCTTGTAATCAAACTACTGCAAAGTGATTAACTACTTTGCTAAATGATCCCGCGGATGTAACTTGTTCAAGAACAATTGAAGCCCTTCCGCCTTCGTATAGAAAACCACCTTCTCATAGAGAATGTAGTGCCTGAACTTTTTGGTCACAAATACCATTGCAAGGCACAACTTCTCCATATAGGTATGATTAATTTCTGATATGCCCAACTTTCGACTAGTAAAAGCTATCGGATGGTACCACTTTTCCTCCCAAATTTGGGATAAGCAGTAGTGATACTATGCATAGTGGCTACTGAAAATATATAGAACATTTTGCCCCTTTTAGGTGCTTTTAAAACATGTGCTTTGGCAAGCTCCTACTTCACATCGTCAAAAGATACTTTGCAAGCATCACTCCATGTAGACTGACAGTTGAAGGACAATAGGTTCGTTAGTGGCAATGCTCTTTCTGCCAAGGCATTGATAAACCCCTGATAATACCCTACCAGTTACAAAAAGCTATGTACTTCCTTCGGAGTATGTGGCGGACTCATGGCAACTATGACCTTGATCTTTTCAGGGTAAGTCGCAATCCCTACTGAACTGACCACATGGTCTAACAATAGCCCATAAGGGACTCCAAAGATGCACTTTCATGGGTTAAGAGCTATGCAAAATTGTTTGCAACGCTCAAAACACTTTCGAAAAATGATCAATTGCCTTTCTCTAGTGGTGGCTGCCCCTAGGTCATTAATGAGTACTTTCAACTCCTCTAGGGAGATGTCACCAAAGGTCTTGTTGGCTGTTCTTTGCCACAAACCAGGTGCATTACATAAACCAAATGCCATCACATGGTATGCAAAGGTACCAAAGACTGTGATAAATGTCGTTTTAAGCTTGTCTTGCTCAGCAATTGCCATTTGATTGTACCCAGCAAAGCAATCCATGAACGAATATACGTCCCTACCCGCTAATTGATCCAAAATTGGTCAATAAAGGGCAACGGGTAGTAGTCCTTGACTGTTTGCTTATTTAGCTATCTAAAATCTACACAAAGCCAGATTTGATTGTTCTCCTTCTTTCTAATCACAACTGGCGAACACCATTCAGTATGTTAATAGGGAATATTAAACCCGCTTTCTGCAACTTCTGTAGCTCTTCAAACAACCCATCCCTTAGTTCAAAAGGTATACTCCTTACTTTTTGACGTACAAGCCTGTCCTTCCTTTACACGATTAGTATGCCCCTAAGTTTGTCATAGCTCCAAGCAAAGATGTCATAGAACTCCTGAATCAGGGACACATAGTCCTCTCTCTCTTTCAAATTGAGCATGGAACCTAATTTAATTGGCCGCAAATAATTAGGCGTACCAACTCAATAAATTCCACGTCTCTTATTCGATCTTGAGGCTCTATCGACTCATTCAATGTTATCTGATAAATGTCCTCTGTAGTGGACCCTTCTTTAGATCCATTGCTTGATGACATCTCACTACCAGATGGATCATCTATTGTTTCTAGTTCGATAGAGGATAAAGGAGCTCTCTCACTCTGAGGAGAATCAGGGTAAGCATCCACTATTACACGATTGGCACCTCTACCTAGAATCACTCCACCAGTGGATATATCGACTTGGCAGTCTGTTCATAAGATCCATGGTCTACCTAGCAAAAGTTGATAGCTAGGATGTCTTGCAAACCTTATCACCCTAAAGTTCAAATAGCATTACATGCTCGCAACTGTAACATGGACTTTAGTGATGTAACTTTCTGGTTGTCTTAGATTGTCATTCGCCATCCTAAGAAGTGTGGAGCTATCTTTTTGAATTTCGAGACCTAGCCTCTCCATCAAGTCTGAACTCATGATATTGACAGAGGATCCAGTGTCCACGATAGCATGCTCCACTAATATTCCATCCACATATGTTGGAACCCTAGGGCAATGCTTTTCAGCATGATCAAACCAATCTTCTCCCACTCGTGCTATGCCCAAAGGTTCTATAATATACCCGATACACACATGATTTTCTTGAATTCCTTGCATACTCCTGGAGAAATTTTAATCAAGCACAGGAGATTTACGTCTGGTTTAACTTTTGTTAATGAGTGGCATATGGTTGTGGGAGTGTTAGTCACTCTTAGTATGGTATCAAGAAATCTGATTGCCGTGACTCAAACAAGCATGAAGCGTATGTTAGCGTATTCTTCTATAAGCCAAACGGGATATATTATGATCAGAATAATTGATGTAGATCCCGAGAATGGCTATGCAAGCATGATAACTTATACATTTATTCATATACTCATGAATCTAGGAACTTTTGCTTGTATCATTTCATTTGGTTCGTGAACCGGAACGGATAATATCAGGGACTACGTGGGATTATACATGAAGGATCATGTTTTAACATTTTCTCTAGTCCCATGTTTACTGTCTCTAGGGGGTATCCCCCCACTAGTAGGTTTTTTTGGTAAACTCTACCTATTTTGGCATGGATGGAAGGCTGATTCGTACCCATCAGTTTCGATAGGGATCCTAACAAGTGTTATTTCTATCTATTATTACCTGAAGATTATCAAATTAATGTTTACTGGGGGAGATAACACATCAACAATTTATACACAAAGTCCATCTATCTGCATCTAGCCACTTGGGATTTGAGGTGCCACTCTTGAATGCCTTGCACTGATTTTTTGTGTAACATGTACGCACACATGTACTCCATCTTTCAACCTGTGGAAAACCTCTCTACCATGGTGGGTATCGAAAAATCCTCATGCAAGAATGCTACTATGTACTCCTTGCTTCTCTTGGGTATGTTCTTCCAATGGTCCAATACGTTGTATTGAAAAACCTATTGGCACAACTCTCTCATACGAGACATCACCTCCTCCTCTCATTGTTCATGATCACGGCTCATGTCATGTCATCTATAAGGTATCCATACCTCTTTGGGGTATGTTTAAGATGTGTCCTCTCCCACCTATGACCATGCTCCTGGGCATAACCAAGAGACTCGTATACATCTAGTATACCCATGGGGGTGGTATCTCTCGGAGTAGCATCCATAGGGGTGCCACCTATGGATGGCTGAGTGGAGTCACTCGAGTAGACGTCCCCATAGGTGTGACAAATCCTATGGGTGATGCAACTCCACCAAAATGATGAGACAGAGACACTGCATTAGTGCCTCCACAATAACCACCTGAGCCACCCTCTCTCCAACCTGCATGAGAGCAAGGAGTACCACCTATATCTTGAGCCGACCGAGGGCTCACCACATCCACGTCTCTATAGTAGCCCCCAGAATCACTCCCTCCATTTGGGCCCAGTCTGGAGCATCAACCTCACCTACTAGAAACCAAACTATCAGAGCATGCCGAAGTAGATCTAACGCAATGGTGTGATTGTATCTAAGACATCTCTTGGTCTGCCATATCTTGTTAAAATACGCGGATCTAGAGCATGGCTATTTTGGCTTGTAAGCATAGACTAAACTCATGATCACATTGATGACTGAAGACCACAATTGTTACACAAGTGAATTAGGTTCTAAGATGGAAGCTTGGACTCATAAACACAATCCTGTGTAGGACTAACAAGTACAAGACTGACACTAACTGATAAAGAAAAGCATCATCATGTTTTCATTCAAATATGAAAAGTGGTAGTCAAGAACAATGCTTTATAGTTGTTGGATGGGCACAGTTTTCCCTTTCTGTGCAGATGGGATTCCTGCAGCCTGCATGTCTTCATCTCAAACTGTCTCATACAAAGAGGCTACATTAGGTGTGATTGCTAATATCTCAACACCCCTCCTCAATCACAACTAGAAAGTACAAAGTGTGTAGAGGCTTTAGTGAAAATAACACCTACAAAGTGTGGGCACACCATAAACATGGCAAAACACTAGGGGCTCGCAGAAAAGGCTAAGTGTGGGTACCACAAACATGATGGTCATCCAGAGGTTGTAGCAGGGGCCTTTTCGAGGTTTTAGTATAAGGCTACATGAGGAATTTATGAGCTTATGATAAGGACATTTGGGCTAGGCAATACAAGGCTAAAGAAGTCAGTAAAAAGTAGGATCAAGGACCGTGAGGCCCTTGTGGTTTTTAGCATTTCTTTTGACATAGATCTTTGATTCATTGCAGCTCTTCTTGTCTAGCTTCCTGTACTTATACTTCACTTTGTTTACCACTTCAAAGTCTTCATGATTTTTTTGCTTCTTCTTCTTATTCTTGTTCTTTTGGTCCTCTTGATCTGCTTCTTCCTTGACTTTGCTTATAGTAGTTGCATCAATCTTTATGTCCATGTCCCCCTCAAGCAAAGGTATCATTGTCTTTGAGGCAGCAGAAATGTCATCAAAATCTTCAAATAAATTCATCAATTTCTCTTCAAAACAAGTAAATCCATCCATCCCCGGAATAAACAAGTCTTCCATGTAGTTGAATTGAGCGACAAGAGTAATGTTACTCTTCATGAGAAGAATATTCATAATTGATTTTGGTCATTTCCATGATGGAAATTAGCTTCAAATGACTGAGAATAACCAGCAATGAGTTGATCTTTGTATGTGTCAAAAGACACAAGCAATGGCAGTGAAGTATCAAAAGATACTAGTTTCAAATTTGATGTTTGTTGCTTGAGTTCGACTTGATGATATTCAAAAACTCTTCATAGCTTCCCCTCCTTTGCTGATTTGATGGTTGAATACTTGTTGAAAACTTTAGATTAGAGTGGCCTTGGCTTGGTTCAAGTGGTAGGAGAGAGAAAATGAAGGAAAAATGAGCTTGAAGGTAAGTGGCTATGGCTGTCCTGTCAAAACAGGGACCAGCAACTGGTAAATGAGCTCCCACAAGCTCCACAGGTCAAATCTACTCAAACCCTTTGAGATAAAGGACCCTCACTAATGGATCTAACTCCCCTTAAGAGGGTTTGTACTAGTTTTGCCCAAGTTGAGAGATCTAAGCCTTCAAAGTGGTCACTGTCAAAACTGCACCCAGATTTGGGAAAATGCAAATGTCGGGCATGGTATGCTTCAATCTCCTTGATTTTTTTACCAAGAAGTTGCAACTTGATCTGAATAATAACTATCGAGAAGAAAGCTCAAAGAGATATGGCCTGGTTGATGAGATATGGCTGCTCCAACAGAGGTAGATAGGTGCTATCCACAGACACAGTTATGGCAGCGACTCTGAAAAGAGGCAATGCTGAAGCTATGGTTGCTCACTCTTAATGATTGAGGTACCAAAGAGGAGCTCTCAAAGTAGAGAAACACTTTTCTAGAAGGAAGTTTAGAGAGATTTGGCTTGTGGAGAGAGATATGAAAGCTTCAAGTTGACATGGTGCAGCTGACTATGGCTGCCATGGAAGCTTCATTGAAGGTAGGAATGTAAATGAGGTTGGAGATAGGGTCCAGTACTCAAACTGAGCTGAGTAGAGATGGAAAGGAGTTGAGAGGAGTGAAAGGAGAGTTGGGACATGCTCAGCTGAGCTCTAATACCATGTTAAAATATGCGGATCTAGAGCATGGCTATGGCGGCTTGTAAGCATAGGCTAAACTCATGATGACATTGACTGAAGACCAAACCTGTTACACAAGTGAAATTAGGTTCCAATATGGAATCTTGGACTCATAAACACAATCTTGTGTAGGACTGACAAGTACAAGACTGACACTAACTAATAAAGAAAAGCATCATCATGTATTCATTCATATATGAAAAGTGGTAGTCAAGTACAATGCTTTATAGTTGTTGGATAGGCACAGTTTTCCCTTTCTGTGCATACGGGATTCCTGCACCCTGCATGTCTTCATCCCAAACTGCCTCATACAAAGAGGCTACATTAGGTGTGATTACTAATATCTCAACATATCTCTGAATTGAGCCATCTGATCTAGAGACATACATGTGAATATCTCCTGGAACTACTTGTCCCTCATCCCTCGACTCATTGTGCTCTCTAAATATCATCAAAGGTCACCTGCACATACAAAAAGTGATGTTAGCATAATCAATATAAATATTCAAGCAAAGCACATTAATATAACGCTTTAAAAAAATGTTACTTAAAATGCATATTCTAGAGTACCCTTATAAGTGATTCATCAAAAAATTGAGTAGGCAGATGCTACAAGTATGACATAGCCTATGGTCAGTCTATCATCGTCCTTTAGCAACCATACTATACTATTGTTTGCATCCACCGTTGGTAGCCACTGTGAAATATGCACTAACACCTCCGATACCAATCAACCGTCAGCCATGCTACCTTCTGGCAGAGCTGGTTGTCGCACAAAGCCTTTTAGGGTTTTCATGAAGCACTCCAAGAAGAACATCCATCACGTATGGACAGGTCACACAATCTTCACTTCATCTACAAGATGCCATAGGAGGTAGGTTTATATTGTGAGTATGCTAGTGGGCAAGTACTTCTAGTGAGGAGCTAACTTAGAGGTGTCTTTGAATTTTTCTGCCAAAATGTAATGGAGGAGTAGCCATCCTAAATTCTCAAGTGAGATCTCAAGATTTAATATTTGAATAATTTTTTGCATTACTAATGGAGGAGTTGCGACTTAAAGCTTGAGAAGGTAGCAGCTTTGGAGATGCTACATTCTCTACCAATTCTCAAGTGAGATCCCAAGATTTAATATTTGAATTTTTTTTTGCATTACTAATGGAGGAGTTGCGACTTAAAGCTTGAGAAGGTAGCAACTTTGGAGATGCTACATTCTCTATCAATTCAAAAGTCAAAGGCGGTTACTCTACCAATAGTGAAAAAAATAAGAAGGGTGGCAAGAAAAAAATTCCAAGGAGAATGATTCTACTACAAGAATAAATTATATGCAATTGCATATTGTCATATTAAGAAGGTAGATGAAAAGAATGGCACTACGAGGACTAAAGAGAAGGAGACAACCAATACGACTAAAGCAAAGTTGGAGTTATTCATGGCAACCACTAAAAAAGTGTACTCCTTGATACAAGAAACATCTACCACTAGCTCATGGTTATTGGATAGTGTTGTCTCCCATCACATGGCCAACAAGAAAGGTATATATGGTTCTATAAATCCTTTACAAGAATCCACCATTGTGATGGTTAAAAATGGTGCAAAATTCCCTTTTAAGTGTATAGGTATGAATTTCTTTGTTGCTACAAATGATGAACTCAAAAACCTTTTAAATGTGTTGTATATTCTAGATATTAAAATAAATCTACTATCAATTGCTTTTATGAGTGATCTTGGCTATGAGATGAGATTTACTAATACAAATGCAAAAATCATTCATACCAGCAAAGTTTTTGGCAAAGGAGAAAGAAGAAAAAACTTATATGAACTAAGTGATCTTGGCTAAGGGATCGTAGAGGGATCCGTTACATGGGAGAAGCTAAAGAAAGCCGTGCAAAGAAGATACTTACCACCTGCATATTGCACGCAGAAAATGAACGAGTTCTACGAGCTAAAACAGCTAGTACTCACTCTTGACGCATAATACTCTAAATTCATCTCATGTTTAAAGTATGCGCCACAGATGGACATGACACAGCAAGTGTCCAAATTTTTTGCGGGCTTAAATCCACTAGTAAATACCCGTCTCGAATCTATGCGTCCATCAGATCTTCAGGATGCACTCATTTAAGCGGCGCCTATAATTCAGGAGGTGCAAGCTAGACCAAGGGGTAACAAAACTTGGTCTTATAATGACCCGAATAGAGGAGCATTCAGACCTCAAATGAAGAGAGTTCAAGGTCATAATTAGGGACAAAGAAAGAAAGCAAGGACGAATAACGTCAACAACTTTGTTTCTACTCAAAGTAATGGCCAAAACCTCCGTTGTTTCCACTGCAACGAACCCGATCACTTCAAGAGGCAATGTCCCAAGTTTGGTGGAGGACATCACCAAGCGCCTTTCCAAGGAACAGGCTGTGGTCAAGGAGCCACTACCTGAGGAAGAGGAAGAACCGCCTGCATTGCCAATAGGCAAATGTGCGAAGAAGAAGAAGAGGAAGATCCGACCATGGAGGCAGAATTCGAAAGAGCGACAGTCCATGCCGCTTTACACAAAAAAGGGCCGAATCGCCAGTTCTCGGTGATTCAGACACCATCACACTATCAAGGTAAAGGTTTCAAGACCTCGATTGATTGTGGCAGTACACATTCCTTTATCTCACCAGCATGTGCAAAAAGATTAGGAATAGCCACAGTAGAAGCACCTATCCTGCTTGTGGAATTGGCAAATGGTCGTGAGGTTACTTGTACCAGGGAAACTGCTAAGGTGAATTCTTTTTGGGAGGAAAGAAGACTTCGGTTAAATTCAGAGTCATGAATTTAGGTATCCATGAGTGTCTACTCGGAATGGATTGGCTTAGGCCCAACGACGCCGACATTCACTGTGGAAAGGGTCAAGTTTCCTTTCGAAACTCTGAAAGGGAATTAGTCACAACTCAAGGCAAGGCTGGAGTGCCGAGAATCCAATTGGCCAAAGTATCTCGGATCATAAAAGGAGTCAGAAAAGGATTACGTGTTTACTTGATCAAACTCCACAAATTAGATCAAAAGCAAGAGTCTCATGAAGGACCTTCTTGGCTAAAGGAATACACGGACGTATTCCCTGAAGACTTGACCGAACTTCCGCCTCAAAGAGAAGTGGATCATGAGATTAGGTTAGTACCTGGAGCTGCGCCAATTGCAAAGAGACCTTATAGAATGTCCATACCAGAAGCAATTGAGTTGAAGGAACAACTCAAGCAACTGCTAGATCAGGGCTACATTCGGCCTAGTAATTCACTGTGGGAAGCTCCAGTACTATTCCAGAAAAAGAAAGATGGGACACTTCGACTATGTATTGATTACCGAGGGTTGAATCAATCAACAGTCAAGAACAAGTATCCTATTCCTAGAATTGATGAGCTTCTTGATCGTCTTCAGGGTGCAAAGATCTTCTCCAAGATTGATCTCAAGTCAAGTTACTATCAGATAAGGATCAAGGAAGAAGATATCCCAAAGTCAGCCTTCAATACAAGATATGAGCACTTTGAGTTCCTAGTTATGTCATTCAGGCTTACGAATGCACCTTCCACCTTCAATAGGTTAATGCAGGATATCTTTAGGCCATATCTTGATGATTTCGTGCTTGTCTTCTTCGATGAAACTTTAGTCTATTCTAAATAGGAGGAAGATCATGAACCTCAACTTTAGATTGTCCTTGAGACAATGAGGTCGCATAAGCTGTATGCTAAAATGAAGAAGTGTGCATTCTTCAAGCATCAGATTGAATATCTGGGATTCATAGTATCAGCAGAAGGAATCTCAGTGGACCCAACCAAGGTCAGAGATGTGCTTGAGTGGCCAATACCAGTATCTGTCAAAGAGATACGTAGCTTTCTTGGATTGACAGGATGGTATAGGGTCTTCATCAAAACCTATGCTTTGATTGCAGCACCTCTGACGGACTTACTAAGGAAGCAAACTTCCATTGCATAGTCAACTCCTGAACAAAATAGCTTCGATAGATTGAAGCAAAGTTTGGTATCAACACCTATTCTAAAACTTTCAGACCTCAATAAGGAGTTCGAGGTAGTAACTGATGCTAGCATTCTTGCCTTGGGATGTGTACTTATGCAGGAAAGTCATCTAGTAGCATACTCTTCAAGGAAATTAAAGAGTCATGAAAAGAACTATGCTACACATGATCTCGAATTACTAGCTGTCATCCATTCTCTAAAGCTTTGGAGAAGACACTGTCTATTGGGTAACAAGTTTACTCTAGTAACCGACCATAAGAGTCTCATATGGATCTTTATCCAGAACGAGCTCAACATGAGGCAACGTCGGTGGATTGAAGTGTTGGAGGAATATGACTTTTAAATCAAGTACCTACCAGGGAAAGAGAATGTAGTTGCCGATGCACTTAGTCACAAGGCATTCCTAAATTCCCTAATCTTGCAAAATCCATCAACGGCCAGATCTCTAGCTACAAAAGTATCTATATCAAACAACCCTATACTTGAGTTAGCTAGAGAGGAAGCATGTCATGATTTGGCCTACCAATCAATGCTAAAGGAGATCTCTATCAAGGATCAGAACAAAAATTTGCAGGCTAAGTATCAGGAATTTTCCATTAATAGTGGACTTGTCTACTATAGAACAAGGCTGTGTATACCAGCAAGCCAGTCACTTAAGCAGAAGATATTGTGGGAAGCTCATGATTCTCCTTTCACAGGACATCCTGGCTATGCTAAGACTCTTAATGCAGTTAGGAAGAGCTACCATTGGGAGAGGCTCAAAGGTGATGTTCTCAAATATGTCACCGAGTGTTTGTCTTGCCAATGTATCAAAGTCGAACATGTCATGATGCCAGGGAAACTGCAACCGCTTGACATTCCCCAAATGAAATGGGAATTCATCAGTATGGATTTTGTTGTAGGCCTACCCCAAGTCCAGGGAGGATACAACTCCATCATGGCGACATGCTTACTAAGGTTGCACACCTTATTCCAGTGAAGACAAACTATAAAGCCTCAGACATTGCAAGATTTTTTATCAAGGAGGTATTCAAGCTACATGGTTTACCCAGAAGAATCATTAGTGATCGTGATTCTCTTTTCACATCTCACTTCTGGAGAGCTATCTTTGAAGCTATTGGGACTCAACTCTGTTTTAGCACTGCCTACCATCCCCAAACGAATGGCCAAACAGAGCGAGTAAATCAAGTCATCAAGGATATGCTAAGGGCATACTGCTGTCGAGAACCGAAGAGGTGGATTCACTACTTGCCTTTAGTAGAATTTGCATACAATGCTTCTTACCAGCAGAGCATTCAGATGACCCCTTTCCAAGCATTGTATGGTCATGACTGTCGAAGTCCCCTAAACTTTTCTGATCCAACCTTAAGGGTTGAAGCTTCAAGACAGATGTTGGAAGAGATGGATGATCAAATAAAGTCAATAAGACAGGACATACAAGCGGCCAAGGATAGACAGAAGGCATACGCGGATTTGAAGCGTGAAGACAGGGTCTTCAAAGAAGGAGACATGGTCTTCATTCGCGTATGCCCTAAAAAGAGTTCTCTATCCTTAAGAGATTGCAAGAAGCTAAGTCCAAGGTATTGTGGGCCATACAAAATCCTAAAATTCCTAGGACCTAATGCTTATAAGCTGCAACTCCCTGAGAACCTAAAAGTTCATAATGTATTCATTATCAGCTTATTGAAAAAGTATGTACCTAATCCTAATCACCTACTTGATGACCAGCAAGTTGTAATGCCTAGTCAAGGAGTCCATGAGCCAAGGCCTGATAGGATCTTAGATGTTAGGGAGAGACAATTAAGATCCAGAACCTTGAGAGAATGTCTCGTCCAGTGGAAAGATTATCCCCATGAGGATGCCACTTGGGTAGATGAAGGCACTCTCAACCATCAATACCCCCAGTTTATCTCGAGATGAGGACATCTCGATTCCTCTAAGGAGGAGAGAATGTAATATTTCCATTGATAATATTTCTAACCCATGTGATAGTCATGCAAGGGAATTCCAACATAAAAAATACACTGACGGTGTAATTTTCAAATTATCCACAACGTATCTTGATCTCCATTTGCATAAACGAGTTTAAAAAAAATACCCGTTTAGTTACGTGGGAACCTCCTCTTAGGAGGCCAAAAGGATAAACTTTAGAAATAATGGAAATTTTTTTTATTCCCCCCCTTTCCCCCAGCCGACTATCGTGCTGGAGAGGAGGGGAATAGCAAGGATGACTGAGCATCCTTGCTGGATGCCGTAGAGGGGATGAAACCCATGCATTGGACCGCGTGGGGGAGGGGAGGTACCTCTCCCTCTCCCATATAAACCCCGTGTGGGGAAGGAGAGGGGGAAGGTGGTCATGTGAAGAGGAGAAAGGAGGCGGAAATTATCGTCACACTACTGACGCTGCAGTCGAGAGGAGGAGCGACGTCGAGAGGAAGAGGAGAGGGAGTGGAAGAGGAGGAGAAGGGAAGGGTCGAGGGAGGAGTTGAGCCACGCGGCTTTGTGCCACGCCATGAGGGAGGAGCGCCGCTGAAGTTCCGCCACCGCCCTGCCCGCCAGAAATCCACCGTCAGATTCATCCTGTCTCTCCTCCACGTGTGTTAAATCCTCTTACAGAAGCTTCCAAGAAGCTTCTTGGAAGCTTCTAAGGGGAGGGATCTAAGCCCCCCTTCCTATACCCTTTATTAACCTTTCCCCCCTCCCGGTTTAAATCCTTTTTAGGGGCCTTCTTAGCCCCTTTCCCCTGGTTCAAAACCACCTTAACCCCCCCTCCCTGTGTGTTTAACCTATAACCCCCCTTCTTGTGCTTTTTTTTATGAAACCCCTTTTTCACCCCCTCGTGTCCCCTTTTTACACACCCTTTTTCCCCCCGTGCACTAAGCCCCTTCCACCCCCTTGTATTCCCTTTTAATGTTTTTTCCCCTGGGGTTTCTAAATCCCCCTAAGCCCTCTTCATCCCCCTTATGATCCCTTCGCCCATTATGTTGCCTTCGTTCTTTCCCCCCCGGGTTTTAAAACCCCTAAAGTCCTTTTCACTCCCGTGTCCAAAATTTTCCTAAGGCCTCTTCTTACGCCTTCTAGAACCACACCCACACACCCTTTTTTCCCGTGTATATACCCTATAGGGCCTTTTCTTTAGGCTTTGTAAACCTTTTTTCCCAAAAGGAACTAAGACCTTAAAAGTCTTATTACCCCTTCTCGTGGATAGACCCTTAATTGTTCCTTGCCTTTCCAAAATACCCTTGGGACTTGGTTTCTCCCCTACTCGAAAAAGTGAAGAAGAGTATTGACATGCAAGGGAGAGATGGTGGAATTCCGAAAAGGAGTGTAAAGCTGCTTCCACGTTCGAAGGACTACAACTGCGATGCCTCCTAAGAAAGTCCAAGGAGTAGCTGCGCGAGGGTCATCTCTCGGTATCCATGTGGATATCTCACCCCAAACCCAGGTTTTTCCTTCTTAATTTTATATCGGTTTTAATTTAATCGTGCAAGATGAATTGTTAGGGATAAGATATATTTTGTCCTAGTTATTTACGACGAAGGAATTTAGTTTAATTAAACATACAAAATAAATAAAGTATAAGCATAGTTTTCCTTCAAATAGCATTATGCATTGAAACAAATCATGAGCAACATTATTTACCCACTAAAGTAGTATACTTAGGTTAAGTCTGGAAGATACATCTTGCACTATTAACCCCTATTCTTTTTATAACAAGTCATCATGGAAGGTGCAAATCATAAAAAGTTTCTTACGTTGCTTAAACTCTAGAAAGTTATCATTGCTAACTGCATAACTTAGCAAGGAAAAGATTGCTTATTTGGCATGAGTTTTGTTCGCAAGGAAAAAGAAAGATTAATTGAATTTACCTAACCTCAAATCAATAAAGTTTAGGATTGAAAAATCAATTGACACATAGATAACAAATCGTGCGGATGTGATCTCGATATTACCTTCTAAAAGTTAACCAAATTAATATAAACTTAGAAATACCTATGCTGCGAAATATTCATTGGGAATGATTCAAAATCCAAGAAATGTTTATACCTTAAATACTTGCCCACATTCCCTGATTGTAGGGTCAGTAAATCGTAAACGTAAAAGAACTAGGGTTTGTCCCTGAGTTTCTTAAAGGAAATAATAAAAGCTAGGAAACCCTAGGTATGACAAACGTCAGCTTAAAGAAACAGAAATGGATTGTTTCATCACATAGTACGATGCAGGACTTGCGCAACAAGTACGAAGTCATATGGCCTTGTGATTGATTCACAAGAAGAAAGGTTAAATACCCTCAAGAAGGATGGCGGATCCTTACGCAAGTTATCTTGCAAAAGGATGTATTCTTTGATATCCTTCTAAGTAAGGAAGGTTAAAAACCGAAAACTAAAGTATCCAATGAACTTCAGGGTTGACCAAGTTGGGTTAATAGGGTACGCCCTAACCCAAAATATAAAGGATCTTGCCAAGTTGCAAGGCACCCCGGATCGAGTGCTAGATACATTCAAAATGAAAGATTCCTTCCTTAATAGTTTGCCAACAACAAAAATCGATCAATGGAAATGTTTGTGCTTGCTAGAGACTTTAGAGCACTGTTTGACTTGTTTGACCAATGAGTTACAAAGTAAATAAATATCTATACCTCATGTTGAAGGCCTGAAGGGAGTGGCAGCTTCAGTTACCCCTGACTGCCTGCCTGACCCTAACCAAGGGGGTTGTTGATCGCGCTGGGAACATGGACCAAACCCACCGCGAGAGGTCTCTCCGTTGAGCCCTACTTGGAGCAGGAGGATGCTTGGGTGCCAAGGGGGCTCTGGCCGTAAATCCCTTGCCTTCCGGGTCCTACACAAGAGGCTAACGTGACTCGGGATTGGATCTTGAGGCCCGCATACTAGTCTACGGGCGGAAACTTGAAATAGTGATCCCTGTGGATTGTTGGATAGCCTTCGACCGGATTGTGGACAAGCCTACGGGCGGAACTCCTTATATTTCAAAGATAAATATGATGATATGTTAATAAAGAACTTGTTTGATATTGTTTTTCTTTGTCACGTGATAAGGTTACGTGAAGGAACCAGTGCTTAACGGATTAATTAAAGAAGCTGGTTGTTACATGTCCAACTAATGTGTTAGATAATTACATAACTAAAACAAACCGAGGAAAGTGCGGAGGATGGGCCATGGGTCCGTCCTACGGTTGGGTGGTCTCGGTTGGCGGGGAACTTTTCTCAAATCTCGAAGAATAGCGGGATGATTATCAAAGGACACAACAACGAAAGTGTTGACCTAGAGTTATGTCTTACCCGATTTACGTTGTTTTAGGGGAACGGAATGGGACTATGCCTTATGGCAGAGAGGTTGAGCTTTGCATCCCTCTCGTTTCCCATTCTCCTTGAACCAAGTGTAGCATGAATCCGCTTCGGACCTGGCGTTTCTGCATAAAGTAGTTCGCTTGGGTCCGACAGTAGTTGCTGTTAGGGAATGACCAATCAGGAAAACCCTAATTTCGATCGATCCCAAGTGGGAACGGCCAGAATACTTTCGCTACGTGGCAGACATGGAAAGCCCTAAATCTCAAAGCTCGTAACATTCCATGGGAGTGCCAGGCGGAGCTTTCTAAGACATCCTTTCCGATGGAATGGTAAGACGTGTCCTGGATTATACTAATGGACACGTTACAGAGTAAGCATGAGTATGGAGAAAAACTTTGAGAAAAAATGCAAAAGCTAGGATCTCTAGAAAACTAACCATAGTTCTAACCTTCTCTAAACCCTTTGAGCATATATTTGACCAAGTTGCTCAAAAATTGGTCTTCAAAGACATCATGACTTGCTAAATTAACATCATGATTGCCATTTCTTCCATATCCATGTCAATGATCTCCAAAATAATCTTGATTAAGAGTAGTAAAGCCTATCTAACTACAGATAGAATGTGAGCACACCCTTTAACTAAAATCTAATCATAGTATCCTATCTTGAATGGACTCTAGATAGATGCATACATGAAACTGACCATCTAACAAGACCAAATCCATGCTCTAATACCAATGTAAAAGAGCTAGTTACTCAGACTCAATAAAACATATAAGATGAATAAGGAATATAAACAAGCCATGATCAAAGAAAAAATAGCTATAACCTCTAATTTCATGGAAGGTAAAAATGTAACAAATAGCAAGGTACAAACCCCTTGTAATAATGGTGCAATGTAAACACACCTTACAATGGTGAGAGGTCCAAGAGAAGGAATCCTCAACAAGATAATTTACTTTATGGGGAAAAGGATAATGGCCATGTAACTCCCACAACTTTATATAAACCCCCCCCATCTAGCACTAAGTCCTAAGCTTTATTAAATCATAATGTCTATAGTATCTTAGACTAAGTTTTTATATTTCCAAAGGATAGTGAGCCCTTTTGGGTCTCACCCTTAGGCAAACACCCTTAGGCAAACCATATCATCTTCCTTGAATGTTTATATGCACCTTTCAAAACCTAAATAGAATTTTTTGCTAATCTTAGATAGTTTTGGTGTCATGTCAAGTAGATTAAATCAATTGGTTCATTTCTTAAACCATAGACTTGGATGCTTCTAACTTAAGAATGGGATACAAA